>NW_008752332.1:0-22205 GCF_000715545.1 Opisthorchis viverrini
GCACAGGTGTTGCACAGATATTGCAGTGAACTCTACTAACCAGCTGAAACTAGCTCAGGGGTAGAGGTGATATTAATCGATGAAGGTCGGTTGATGTCCCCAATCCGGCTAGAAGCCTCTTGTAGATGGCCGCAAACTGCCCCAAATCAAGATCAGAAGAGAACAAACACGAACCGTGGTTGCCATTGCCGTTTGTTGTACTGGCGCGTGCGGTATTTTACCATATGTGAGTGAGACTCTGTATGATATTTCAAAGGATCCCCACGAGTGCCCGGAAATGAAATTACGCTACTTACCTCCAACATATGAAGGAAAAATATCGTGGAACATAGAGCCACAGTAACAAGCATCTAAATAAAACACCAATTTGATATACCTTTTATTTGAATGCATTTTGGCGAGTACTTCGTTCAATCCTGTGGCAGTGAGCTGTAGCAAAGCATAAATAATGCATTTTGGTACTTCGTTCAATCCTGTGGCAGTGAGCTGTAGCAAAGCATAAATAAAAAGAAAATCCGCATGAAATGGAACGATTATATATATACGAGTTCGGAGATTTTGGAGATACCTTCCACCATGATCAGTTGAAGGACTACGTTTGAATGCGTTTTGTTCCGTTCGCCTGAAGTTATAGCTTATTTACTATTGATTGTCATTGTTTTGTTGGATTCTGAGCGCCCCCATGTCCTCTGTAGTTCTAGCCAGCTAGCCGGGTAGCATTTGGTTAGTCTCACTTTGATTGGGCACGCAAGTACCAATGTCGGAATTAATAAGCTCGTAGTCAAAAATTCGAAGTAATGAGTTGCCGGTTTGTACGACCGGTTCACATATCAGTTCGAGTATCAACAAGACGACAGTTTTTAACCATTTCCAAATCTCATTCGCCGTGATGGACGTAACTATGTTTGGTTACATATTATGAATGGCTACAACGATCAGAAGCCACTTGAATATGCTCAGTAGAAAAAGTCCCTGTTAGGCTGCATGTAGCAGCATTGCAGCATAAGTCATGTACTGCTCGTTGAGTAGTGAAACGCAGTTGTGTATGGCAAGCCAATCTGTGGAGAGAATTCTAGCCCTGATCACGTTTGACTAACATTTATGGTGATTTCCATTGAATTGAAGTATTTCAAATGCCATCTCACTACTAACACACTGTAATTAGTACTGAACGAACAATGATTCACGCGGTGAATGGATTTGCTATATGTGTTGTCACTCACCAGTGATGTGGTTTCATTGATTGAAGGATGGGCTACGTTATAGCCTGACTAACTGCGGATAAATCGAGCTTTCGGTTGCCCAGCCGTTGCCAAACGGTTATATTTTGCAGCTGCAGAGCGCACCACAGATGATTATAAATGAGGATGAAACAGTTATACACTGTTTGACGGCTTTCACCACACAGCATTCTAATTGATAACGTTCGAATGCCAAATGATAGTCCCAAACCTTCCTGCTGTCTTTCTAGAATTAAATAGGACTTCTAGTCTTCGTATTATCTACGTATCAGGAGTGACCGTATACGAACAGCATCCTTGTTTACGGTATCTACGGTTGGTTAGCAGTGCAAATGTGTCTACCCCGGTGTATCATGCCTTATGTTGACAATGAAATTCTCCGCGTTCATTTTGTCCGTATTTTTATCCCCCACCCCACTTTTGTGTTTAGTGTGAATATATCTGCTGACGTTTGTTTGTCCTTACCACATCACCTACTTGTCCTTGAGGTCGTCCGGCCGTTTGTATCCAAGCGGGGCGTTTATTTTGAACGCCTACTGTCAAGATTTGTGCAATTTGCAATTTTCTCTTACACTAATAGTACCGTACAGTAATCCAGCTCGAACTTTGTTTTGCCCACCCGAAGGTTCTGATATTATGCGTCATTCGAGGATACCGTTTACTCGTTGCAGTACTCGACATCCTAAGTCGCCTTGTGTGTAGTAAAGCTGTCATCAATTGGGAGCAATTGTGAAAGACACGGTGTCGGAGGACGCCGGTCAGTGGCTCATTCACCTGATCCACTACTGTGAAGGCGACGCGAACGCGGCCATTGAAGAAGGTGTGATGCGCCAACCGGAAGTAGCATATTCCAGGGCTCGGGAGATTTTACGCAATCTCTTTAATCAGCCTCACATTATCGCTCGCTGTCTATCAGTAAGCCTGTTTCGTTTTGCAAAACAGACCAATGGAGGAGCCAGGTATTTGTCATACTTGTGCATAAAAATGCGCACTTCCGAAATTGCGCTGACACAAACGCGTTACATTTTAGACTTGCACTCACTAGGGGTTGTAGAGAGAATTGTGCGTTCTCTTCCCTCAAGATTGCAGCACACATGAATTAAGGAGCAGATAAGATATCTGCGAGTGGCCGGGACCAAACGTAGCCGGACCGGACCCAAGGAGTCAGTTTGGGCAACTGGCTCGAAGGGGGGACATAAGACGCCCGTCAGTAACGTCGAATTTTGCCAACCAACCAAGCCTTTAGAGGGGATAGTTCTGCCAGATTTCTAACCAAATTCGGGCCAGAGTCAAATGGTCGTCCATGTACTTGCACATTATGTTCACAACCCCACCCAATTTCCAGTTGCCAGCGCTTTTTGACTATGAAAATTCCTGACAGGTGTAACTGCATACGGGAGCATAATGCATACTTTGCCTGTTTAGGAGACACCCACATGGCCAAGGACTGCAAGCCAGTATTTCGATGCGACCAGCCGGGTTGTGGGAGGACATCACAGTTTATCACATACGTCACAACACGGAAACAAAGCCTCGACATACTCAGAGGCGGAGGATTTTGTGCCCTAACTCGCGGTAGTCGGGTTCCGGCACGCCTAGGAGTTATTCCTGTCNCCCGAGATTAGGATACTTTATCAGCATGCCTGAATTTCAGTCAATTTTGTAGGGTCTTGAATTAACCTCCTTCACCGTAAACAGAGATCACTTCAAAGTATTCAGCTACGTAACATATGACTGAAACAGTGTGAACTCCATGGAATTGTTCGTTTTGATTAACGATACCGGAATCTTTTGCTGAATTGCTGCATTGCAGCGTTGTGCACAAGTACCATTTGTTTTGTCACGGCTGGTCCATTTCAATTCCATACAAAAACCAATCACACTGGCTTTGTAGTGAGTTAAGTGCTGCTTGGAATGCATCCATGACATCAGTAGATAGGCACTTTTTGAGGAGCGGATATTCCAAAGCTAACTGAACTGAACTGAACTAAACTGAACTGAAATGAACTCAACTGAAAGAAAATGTACTTAGACGACTCCTATCGGGTGATGTTTTTGTTGATTTGATCACAGGTTCACATCATGTAATTGGAGAACTAATTACCAGAGCACTTCGAATTGTTCAATGTTTCGATGATCCTTAACCAATCTCCACCTTCTATGATTCGCCATGGCGATAGGCGCCATAAACATAAACTCGCTAGGAAAACTACCGCACAATTTGTTGGACACCATGATTTGGAATGAACGTCCAATATTAAGTAAATAACGAGAGTGCTGGCGATGTGTGTGTCAGGTTTGCCATGAAATTACCTACTGCAAAGGTCGTGTGCTGGACGTGTAATTATGAGTTCTTTGGGACTGCTGCTCGTCTTGGGTGAGGTCAAGGGTGAATGAAATTGCCAATAAGGTATATATATATTTGCTTGTGCGCACCACGAGGTCAGCTAACCTGCTGCATTGTGAAGCAGTGCGTCTCGAATTGATCCAATACGGCCTCGAAACATATCAGCTCATCCCTCGTGGACAAGTCGTTCACCATGGGCTTATGGCGCGTTGTCACATCCAGGATAATATCGTGAATCGTCTCCTTGAAGATGTGGCCAAGCTGAAAAAAGCGAGAGGAATAGTTGTGAGAGATTGTCGCTAGACTGTAAGATAATTCCCGCCCAAATAAATGAACCACGTCCAATTTTCAGCCGGCTTCTAGAAACGGCAGCCAAGACACTAAATGTATTACTGTTTACCTGAACCATGCATCCAGAACACGTATTCTCCACTTAACAAATCAATTCTTACCTAGAACGATCTTTTCATTGTACATTCATTTATCTTTATGAAATGGATTGTGTAAGAAAAGCAACTACAAACCTGAAATGCACGGTTCAGTTTTCGCCGAACGAACTGGTGTCCCTCCTCAGTTGTGGCCTAATTCAGGTGTCGAGTCAGTGAAAACAAATGCGCCCGAAAGGAGGGTTTTGTGTTCACAAAATTCGGCTGGAACAAAGAAACCGTTTCGGCAACGTATAATGAAAAATGAAGCTCTGACAATGCTGAAGGAGAAAATGGTCTTCCAAAATTACTAAAATATGCCTATCTATTTATCTATCTATCTATCTAACTGTCTATCTATCTATCTATCTATCTATCTATCTATCTATCTATCTATCTATCTATCTATCTATCTATCTATCTATCTATCTATCTATCTATCTATCTATCTATCTATCTATCTATCTATCTATCTATCTATCTATCTATCTATCTATCTATCTATCTATCTATCTATCTATCTATCTATCTATCTATCTATCTATCTATCTATCTATCTATCTATCTATCTATCTATCTATCTATCTATCTATCTATCTATCTATCTATCTATCTATCTATCTATCTATCTATCTATCTATCTATCTATCTATCTATCTATCTATCTATCTATCTATCTATCTATCTATCTATCTATCTATCTATCTATCTATCTATCTATCTATCTATCTATCTATCTATCTATCTATCTATCTATCTATCTATCTATCTATCTATCTATCTATCTATCTATCTATCTATCTATCTATCTATCTATCTATCTATCTATCTATCTATCTATCTATGTAAAACCGATTTAGGATATGGATTAGAGCCTGACCATCTCGTTGATTGTGGAGAAAGTTAGGTGCGTTCGGTTCACAGGAGAGACGGTTGCGATATTGACTCGAATGTGGGAAAGCCTTTTTATCACTGAAGTGACTGACACAATCGATTTCAAAGCAACTCAACTTATTAGCCTGACGTTATGCTGCGGAGGATGCACTCAGTTCCCCAAACTGATAACGGCGTAAGTAATAACATTTTAAATAGTCCATTCAAAATATCGAAAATTGCGATGAACACCTACTGTTATTGCCACATCATTCCGGGCGTCCGTAGATCATAATGACCTTGGAACTTTCCTACTGGGAGGCTTCGTATCGTTTGAAATGCACAATAAACAGACACTTGTCAGTGTATTATCAACTCAGAAAACGTATTTTTCCATTCAAAGAGGAAGAGGTCTAAAATGCATCCGGTGTTCTACCCTTGGGTAACAGGTGCGCACTATCCCATTGGCTGACCTACGTGCCGAATGTATGCTTGGTGGTAATCACTAGTCCATGAAGCAGTGAGCCTGTCAGCTAACAAAATTTACATGAATTATTTTAATGTTCAAACCATGCTCTCCAACATCCTTGTAACCATGCAAGGAGCCTGAATATCTGACTGGATTTTTAAACTAAGCTGGATAGTTAACTGAAGACGTCGTGTACTTCTGTATTTCAAACTTTAATCGCACCAAGATTCTGCGACTTGCTTATGTCAAGCGGTTGTAACCGTGTAATTGTGCATCTTCTCTTCTCGCCTAGCAGAACTATCATGGTCGATTGGATGTTTCATCCTTTCAGTGGAGCCAACCTGCCCTGAAAAACCGGGAGGCCTTGTATAGATGGCCGATCTTTCGTGTGAGTGGGCAGCAGAACGCATCTCACTCCAGGAGCGAATGACGGACCGGTGACCTTCCGGCCAACGATCGATACCTTAAACGATCAACCGCAAGAGCTTGACCAGCAGTTTGGTTTCCGTTTACTACCACGCCGCGCAGCCTCACTCATTTTTCAAACACGGGAAACTACATCACGTGGCCAAATATTGACTAGCTCCTGGAGTGATAAGCTCTTAGTTGAGAACTTCAGTCATCGTGCAGTCACATGCAACAAAATGCCAACGTCATATTGACAAATACACTCATTTCCACAACAGTCTGGCTTTCCACAAGTGACTCAATTGAATAGCTCCGTGAGAGTTCGTGACTCACCATCTCACCGTACTTCATCACGTGACTATATTCTGTCCTCTTTTTCACCTCCTCGTACTGTTGATCCAGTGTACGCTTTTTTAAGTCTTTCTGCAGGCGGGCATGGAATAATGACAAAGGTGAGCTGTGTGAAGCAGAAGGATTTGCTTACGCTACGTTAACATGGATTCAATTTAGGCAAAACTAGTGGAACCACTAGATTTAAGACAAGCTGGTTATGGATCGATACATATCACTGTTAAACCAGTGATCACTCAACTGTTCCAGAACAACGCACGCATTGAACACAACATTTTCATAGAGTTCTTAATTCCATTCTGCAATGCCAAATTCCTCCCACATCTAGGTTTTTGACAATTTGGAATAAGCACGGATTACAACACTCCTCTCAGCAGCAACCGACGTACGAAACGACGCATACTACTGATGAATCTGAGAACAGTCCGCTGTGCCAATACCCTATATACACAGGCACATAATCACCATCATCACCATCATCAACATAATCAACATTACCGTCAAATACGATCTTCAACATTAACGCTTCCCTGCGTGCATTCAAAATTCATTTGAAGTCCTATTCAGAAGAGGACAATCCAAAAGGTTGGGGAAATTACTTAGTGCTGAGCTTCGACAATAATTCCGATACACATGCACCCCCAGGCACTCACTCAGGTGATCTAAATAGAAAATGACAACAACAGCACTAACAGTGAAAGGAAGGCTATCTTTGCATCGTTTTAACCAGTGACAGTGGGAATCATGCGACCTCCATCTTGGAGCGCGTGTTAAACTGATAGCATTAAGACTCTCAGTTGTCTCTATCTTATCTCCCTGCGTTGTCAGAAGCGTACCAGATCGAATGGTCAGTATGAAGTGTTTGACATTCAACTAATGCTTTCATTGTTTTGGTTCGCCGGACAGTCGTTTTTGCTGCGTTTCCAAAAATTTACTTCATGATTAAAAACAAAGTTGGCGTTGGCGGTGGCGGTGGCATCGGTAGTGGCGTTGATTGTTATGGTGGTGACGGTGGCGATGAATAGTCATTTGCGGCTTATCTGCAACAGTTTTGACAAAACTCACGTATTCCGAATCCGTAATCCAGGCATACGAGTATTCGGTCGAAAGACATGAAGTGATTTCCTTGTCGTGACAAAAGACAGCCCTGCTTTTTTGCTTTTCTTTGGCTGAGGTTGTCACATAGACTGCAATTTTTGAGGGTTCAGACAAAAGAACGAATGGATAACTGCTAAATAAATGTGAAATTACGAGTTATGTTATCGACAAACTGACACTGACACACTAAACTCTTGACGCTACAAGAATTCGGAAACTAACACACTAATCAGAGGGTCGCTGAAAAGTCTTTGACAGAACACCATGGTTTTCACAATTTTCGGGTCAATAAGAAAGGCACAGTCCTCAAATTTGCTTCAATCATAATCAATTATTGGAGTCACTTCAGGCCGTCTAAATCACATCAGTATGGAGACATATAATATGTCTATTTCCCTGATGAAACCACATCAAAGAACACCAATGACGAGAACGACACTTGTATTATACCTGTTGTGCGATCCGTGAAAATGTACTTGTGAATAAATGCCCCTAGATCCACTTACAATCTCCAAATACGGTATCCACCTGGGAATGGCGTTTGCTGCAGAAGGACCCCAAATAGCACAGGTGTTGCACAGATATTGCAGTGATTTTCTTCTTTCCAGCCGAATAAGTTCAGCAGCAGAGGTGATATTAATCAATGAAGGTTGGTTGACGTCCGCTATCCGGCTAGAAGCTTTTTGCCGATGGCCGCGGCCTGTCGCCAATCAAGATCACAAGAGAACAAACATGAACCCTGGTTGCCGCTGCATTTTGTTGTACTGGCCAGTGCGGTATTTTACCATATGTGAGGGAAATTCTGGATGCTATATCAAAGGGCCTCACGAGTGCCAGGAAATGAGATTACGCTACTTACCTCCCACATATGAAGGAAGAATATCGTGGAACATAGAGCCAGAGTAACAAGCATCCATATAAAACACCAATTTGTTATACTTTTTGTTTGAATACATTTTGGCGAGGACTTCGTTCAATCCCATGGCAGTGAGCTGTAGCAAAGCACAAATAAAAAGAAAATCCGCATGAGATGGAACGACTATATCTGAACGAGTTCTGAGATTTTGGAGATACTTTCCATCATGATCAGTTGAAGGACTACGTTTGAATGCGTTTTGTTCCGTTCCCCTGAAGTTATAGCTTATTGCCTGTTGATTGTATTTACTTTATTAAATTTTCAGCGCCCCCGTATCCTCCGTAGTTCTAGCCAGCCAACCGGGTGGCATTTAGTTAGTCTCACTTGGATTTAGCACGCAAGAACCAACGTCTGAAATAATAAGCGCGTAATCAAAAATTCGAAATAATGACTTGCCGGTTTGTACGAACGGTTTACATATCAGTCCGAGTATCAATATCTCGACAGTTTTCAACCATTTCCAAATCTCATTCGCAGTGGTGGACGTAACTATGTTTGGTTACATATTATGAATCGCTACACCGATCAAAAGCCACCTGAATATGCTCAGTACAAAAAGTCCCTGTTGGGATGCATGTAGCAGCGTTGCGGCATAATTCATGTACTGCTCGTTGCGCAGTGTAGCGACTTCGTGTATGTCAAGCCAATCTGTGGGGATAATTCTAGCCCTAATCACGTTTGACGAACATTTAGGGTGACTTCCATTAAATTGAAGTATTCCAGATGCCATCTCCCTACTAACGCACTGTAATTAGTACTGAACGAACAATGATTCACGCGGTGAATGGATTTGCTATATGTGTTGTCACTCACCAGTGATGTGGTTTCATTGATTGAAGGATGGGCTACGTTATAGCCTGACTAACTGCGGATAAATCGAGCTTTCGGTTGCCCAGCCGTTGCCAAACGGTTATATTTTGCAGCTGCAGAGCGCACCACAGATGATTATAAATGAGGATGAAACAGTTATACACTGTTTGACGGCTTTCACCACACAGCATTCTAATTGATAACGTTCGAATGCCAAATGATAGTCCCAAACCTTCCTGCTGTCTTTCTAGAATTAAATAGGACTTCTAGTCTTCGTATTATCTACGTATCAGGAGTGACCGTATACGAACAGCATCCTTGTTTACGGTATCTACGGTTGGTTAGCAGTGCAAATGTGTCTACCCCGGTGTATCATGCCTTATGTTGACAATGAAATTCTCCGCGTTCATTTTGTCCGTATTTTTATCCCCCACCCCACTTTTGTGTTTAGTGTGAATATATCTGCTGACGTTTGTTTGTCCTTACCACATCACCTACTTGTCCTTGAGGTCGTCCGGCCGTTTGTATCCAAGCGGGGCGTTTATTTTGAACGCCTACTGTCAAGATTTGTGCAATTTGCAATTTTCTCTTACACTAATAGTACCGTACAGTAATCCAGCTCGAACTTTGTTTTGCCCACCCGAAGGTTCTGATATTATGCGTCATTCGAGGATACCGTTTACTCGTTGCAGTACTCGACATCCTAAGTCGCCTTGTGTGTAGTAAAGCTGTCATCAATTGGGAGCAATTGTGAAAGACACGGTGTCGGAGGACGCCGGTCAGTGGCTCATTCACCTGATCCACTACTGTGAAGGCGACGCGAACGCGGCCATTGAAGAAGGTGTGATGCGCCAACCGGAAGTAGCATATTCCAGGGCTCGGGAGATTTTACGCAATCTCTTTAATCAGCCTCACATTATCGCTCGCTGTCTATCAGTAAGCCTGTTTCGTTTTGCAAAACAGACCAATGGAGGAGCCAGGTATTTGTCATACTTGTGCATAAAAATGCGCACTTCCGAAATTGCGCTGACACAAACGCGTTACATTTTAGACTTGCACTCACTAGGGGTTGTAGAGAGAATTGTGCGTTCTCTTCCCTCAAGATTGCAGCACACATGAATTAAGGAGCAGATAAGATATCTGCGAGTGGCCGGGACCAAACGTAGCCGGACCGGACCCAAGGAGTCAGTTTGGGCAACTGGCTCGAAGGGGGGACATAAGACGCCCGTCAGTAACGTCGAATTTTGCCAACCAACCAAGCCTTTAGAGGGGATAGTTCTGCCAGATTTCTAACCAAATTCGGGCCAGAGTCAAATGGTCGTCCATGTACTTGCACATTATGTTCACAACCCCACCCAATTTCCAGTTGCCAGCGCTTTTTGACTATGAAAATTCCTGACAGGTGTAACTGCATACGGGAGCATAATGCATACTTTGCCTGTTTAGGAGACACCCACATGGCCAAGGACTGCAAGCCAGTATTTCGATGCGACCAGCCGGGTTGTGGGAGGACATCACAGTTTATCACATACGTCACAACACGGAAACAAAGCCTCGACATACTCAGAGGCGGAGGATTTTGTGCCCTAACTCGCGGTAGTCGGGTTCCGGCACGCCTAGGAGTTATTCCTGTCAAGCTTGGCAGACCTGCGTTTTTAGATGCTGGGTCCGACATAACGCTAGTAAAGCGGGACCTTTCGGTGAGAAATGGGGTAATGCTGCTACACACATCTATGGCCATTGATACACCGGATGGTTCTATGGGTTGCACATCGGAAGCTAATGACACAAGGCTTTCATCAATGGGTGAAAGCTAGTCGATAGATATTGACAAGGCATTCGTCGTTGACAGCTTACGTATGCGAGCTGTGTCATCTATCAAAGACTCGGCTCGCAAGTGGCCTCACGTTAAGGAACTTGCCTTCGACGAAATGACAGAAGACGATTTTGGAATCCATTTTGAGTGTGACGTATCCGAAGCGCTCTGCGTCTTCAACCTGCGCCTGATGGGCAAAAAACAGCCGCTTGCTGTAAAAACCTTACTTGGTTGGATACATCTTGGTTTGGTAAAAAATGGAACAAAGCAGAAGGCCGTCAGTCATCGTTTAAGTGGATGCAGTCAGGGCATCCAGAGGGATTTGCAGCGACTGTACAACTCGGAATTCGCAGACACTTCAGCATCGAACACTAGTCTCCCTTAAGAAGACAAAAGAGCACAGTTGATGTCGTAATCTGGTGCGGTGCGATTAAGTAGGCACTATCAGCTGCCGCTCCCACGGAATGATAACGCACCTGCACTACCCGATAACTTCCAGGTGGCCAGAAAACACCCAAATAAGCTGAAAACAAGGCTGTGCAAGGATCGTGTTTTACACGGAAAGTACGATAATGTGCCTTGCGCATACCTGGGGAAAGGATACATTGAACGGGTGGCAGATGCTCCCATATTGTCATTATATTCAAAGCAGTGATATCTCCCACACCATCCAGTTATTAACTCAAAGAAGCCAGAAGATTTTCGGGTTGTATTTGACTGCGCTTCCAAATGTCATGGTGTGTCCCTAAACGATCACCTTTATCAAGGCCCTGAGTTAACCGCAAAACTTGTGAATGCTATGCTAGGCTTTCGTTTAGAACAAGCTGCTGTGGCAGCAGACATCGAAGAGTTATCCCTACCGGTCAAGGTTGACCCCTGCGATAGAGGTGCTCTGAAATTCCTGTGGTGGAAAAACTATGCGTTCTCTGGAGAACCTACTGAATTTCAATGGACTTCTCGCCCGTTTGGGGTCACCACCTTTCCTTTCTGTGCGACTTATCCCCACGAAAGACAGTTGAAGAATCTGGCTCAGATTATGCGTCTCAACCTGCAGCGCAACAGAGAACAAACTATATATTGTAAAACATCCCGCTTTTCTTCCGAACCGACATCCTGTTACTGCCTTGATCATAATTCATGAAGCGGAAGGGCACTGTGGAGTAGCGCAGATCTTGGCATCTATGCGACAGCAATAGTGGATTATCAATGGGACCGGTGCCGTTAAACGAGTAATTGTTGCGTGCTCTTAAGGCAGACGCCGGTCAGCACAGCTCGGTACACAAATGATGGCTCCATTATTGGCAGACATAGTAGAAGCGGGTTGGTGCCACTTCGAGTGCGTGGGAGTAGATTAGTTCGAGCCTTTTAGGACCAAACGCGGCCCTTCACAATAAAAGCTCTATGGTTGTATCTTTAGCTGTCTGAAGACTACAGCAGTCCATTTGGAAATAGCAGGCAACCTGCCGACAGATTCGTTCCTAAAATGTTTGATGCGCTTCGTTGGCAGATGTCGGAAGTCCACCGGTATCTACGGTGAAAATGGTACAAACATTAGTGGCGCGCTAACGCAACTTCGGGTATCAGAGTAAAACATCAGACCGGTTTTCGACTATGGATACACACTGCTCCTTCAATCCACCAGCAGCTAGCCATCGCGGTGGTGTGTGGGAGCGTATAATCAGGTCCGTATGACGTATCATTTTATGTCTATGTAAGGAAATATTTTCGACAAATGAACAACTGAACATGCTTCTTATGCAGACAGAACGGATTCTAGATGACCGACCTATAGTCTTGCTGTCATTAGAGAGCAACGGTTTGCAGCCACTTACTCCAAACGGTTTGTTGCTCGTGCGGTGCTGTCCTGCTGTACTTGGTCGCAGCGGTTTGGGCACGCAAGATCATGCCAGTTGGAAACAGGTCAACTATATTGCTGGCGTATTCTGGCGTCGTTGGATAAGGTAATATCTACCAGCTTAGCTGGTGCGTACCAGGTGCCTCATAGTAACCCAAGGATTGAAAAGAGGAGACTTGGTTCTCGTCTCTGGTGGGGAACTGCCTCGTGAGAAATGGCCTCTAGGGGTAGCGGCTCAGCGCCGGTAGAAGATAAGAACCGGAGCACGTGCTGAATAAACATGGAAAATTTGGCCGGTATTGAGTTATCCTTTATGTTTACGATGGAATGCGCCATGTTTATCATGTCCTCATTTGTAAACCCCACCCCACTGTTGTGTTTGTTGTAAATATAGGAACTGAAGTTGGTTTGTCTTTACCACTTCACCTATTTGACTTGAGGTCATCCGGCTATTTGTATCCGACTTCGCACGTGTGGCTGCCGCACGTGGGAGCCTGTTTGCTCTCCTGCTTTGTATTTTCGTATTACAAGTGGCCCGTTTGTATTGAACGCGTACCTCTGTTGAGATTTGTATAATTTGTGAATCTCTCATACACTCCAAGTACCGTACAGAAATCCAACTCAGACTTTGTTATGCCTACCCGGAGGTTCTGCTATTACGGGTCACTCAAAGATACAGTTCGCCCATTGCACCCGAAATCCTCTGAGTTCAGCAACCTTGAACTTTGTGAAAACGAAATCTGTATAATGTTATCGGTATAACACCTTCACGAGGACAACCGAACTCGACAGTCGATGACGTCCGAACGTCGTGGCTTGCTTCCATCATTCGTTGAATGCGAAGGCCACTTGTAACTATATACTCCGTTTTATGGGGAATTACCGGAAGCAATGTGCCCATTCAATCCGTTGTCAGTTTGACCTCCTTTTGAACAGCTATGAGCCAAAATTAAAAAAACTTACTTTTCCATACGTGAAAGTGACATATGTTATCCCACCGGGGCCAGTGTAATAAATGAAAACGTAGTCTCAAGGACCGCTGCAAGTTACCGGGAAAATTAAACGGTCGTGAATGGCATATAATCTGGCGGCGCCCGAGCACATAAGAAGGCACAGCAAAAGTGACATATAAGTGGGAACCAGTTGGAATATTCCCAAAAACTATGAGTTAAGTCATAATTTTTAGAAGCAGGGTTGTAATGTAAACGGCCTTGGTTAACAGGTGATGAAGGAAATCAGAAGGCTATAGCAAGTTACAGAGTTCAATCCTGTCCATGGTGTACTTTTAGGACGCCTGTTTGTTTGCTGTTGTTTCACGCATTATAGCGGCACATTTGGCTTTTAATATATGCGAGTGGTTAGAGCCAGTATTCCACTTTAGTTAGTTTTATCATTTGCCATTCGAACGGTGACACTCAGCTATTTCCAAATCGCGCTCTGGGCAGCATAAATAAATTTCTTAATGAAAATATCCTCATGTTGTATTCACTACTGAGAAACAATAGTATAACCAAGGCGCGAAAAGGGGCATTCACAAAGCCATATGCTCAGCTGTTCTCTGATCCTGGTGTGCAGTTTGCAAGTGATCCGTCACCAACGGAAGTGATATCATGAGTGAGTGATTGGGTCGGCAGTTCTTCCATATCTGCCCGATATTATGCTTTGATCAAGAGAGTGCTCATCTGTCCGCTGTATCCCCAGAATAGGCCCAACAACATATTCCGTCTGAAAATGTAGTTGCTGCATGTGGGCTGCATTCCCTGAACTCAAGTGTTTTCTGTCTCAGCACCATTCGTTCATGGTCTGATGGATCGGTTACCGATTACTCTTGTGTAACGGTCTCCTTCCCCACATTTGATTGGCTCTCAATCCGACTTCTGCGTTTGGTGTTTCATTTCGATTGATTCGTTCTGATTTCCTGTTGTGCTGTAGGCTGATTTTTCGGAGTTTGTTTGAGTGAAGGCTCTTTCCTTTGATAACACCCTTTACGTATTGCACGGGACGCTATCACCCTTTATTACCTATCTATCTTCTCTATCTCAACAAACTACTTGCGGGATCGAATCACTGAATCGGTTAATACGCACAACGATCGGGTAATCAAGGATTGCGCCACCAATCCAAGTCCACAGATTGTATAACTGACCGAATGGGAGATTTATGGTATGCAAGCGAATAAAAGTTATCCTGGTTTCTTGGCTTGCATCTGTAAACCGACGCTTCACCTCCCATCATAAGCGAGTCAAGAAGCCGTGGAAAAATTCACGAAACATGAACTGTGAGTTGCCAATCGACATGGAACCCAAGGCGAGACTGGCACTCTAAAAGCTCAGAGTGTTACCGGAGAATGTTGATACGGGTTTGATCCTATCCTATTCAGCCAATCGACAGCACTGCGAATGAACATGGATTTCGACTATCCATAATTCAGGTTTGAGACAACACAATGAGACAAACCCTCCCCTCAATCCGTGCAAACCGAGATCGACCCACCCTAATTTGTGCAAGTCTTAGCAGATATCTCGCCATTCAAAACCGCGCGTTGCTGAATAATTTCGAAAAATTTTGAAAGTAACGATCGATGCCGATGATATAATTATAAACCCACAGTCTGGAAGTAATAAACCGGGTTTCTCTTGGAGTGAAGCAAATCTTTTCGATTGCCTTCTGGCAGCTTTACCTAGAGAGATTATGCGCCACATGTCCAGCGAGAATATTAACCACGCGTTTCACAAATCCGAAAACTCTGACTTGTAACACTAGAATTCAGGATGTGATCAGCATGTGCATCAACAACGTTTACTTCCGCGCGACCTCACCTTTTCACCAACTTCTTCTCTTGTTTTTGAATTTCCTTACCGCTTTCCAATATTTTAGCGAATAAATCCGGCTTGATGTCCTGAAACAGGTAGACGCGAATAATAAATGTGTCTGTGACAATGGTGTTTTTCACACATATTCGGCTCGCAACAACCAATCATTTACGTTTAAGAAAAGCAAGAGAAATCTAGTATCTACTCTCTATCTTCACTCATATTACTTTCACGACGGTCGCTGAATGATGAGAACTTAATAGTTGATTTTTGGTGAATTTGCGGAGCATGGCATTTTGATCAATCAGTTTGCCAAGACGAACTCTGATTGAAACCAATAGTAACTCCTGAATCCGTGTCCATCGAATGCTGTTTGCCAATGACGAATCCAGGAGGCACCACAATTTCCAGACAACAGTCGATGCATACAATTCATGTAGGAAGCTCCGCATATGGGTGCGAGCACTGGTATTCGTTGATCTTTCTACAAGGACGTCAGATTCGAAGGTTCAGATCGAAAACTAAGCTGTGAAAATAGCGTTAATACACTGAAGTCTTATTTTCTCGGCCGCAACACAAGTGTGAACTCGGTCGCGGGGCTGCTTCAGAATTCCCTATGACATTTTATCCAGTGTTCGTTCAAGCGAATTAACCGTTCTAGAATGCAGTAAAACCGGTTAGTGTGCTCAACGGTTACTTTTGTGTTCCCATACGCAGAGTCATGTTACGTGCACCTTGTGTGACACAGTAAATATATTCATTTAATTTCTGCGCAGGGACATACTTTTCCATGGTAGTCAATTACCACACCCTTGTAAACATCTTGGTGCTCGTAGTCATTGACCGGGAAACGGATTGCTGAATTGAAAAACATGAGAGTGCGCAGTGAGCTTTTCGCACAAAAGTTACATGTGGATCGAATGTAAAGACATGACAAAAAATGGAATTCCTTTGGAACTTTGTTCAGGGTCTTGTTATTGGATAAACCTTCATGACGTTGAGTGCAAACTGTGTCACACTTTCGATTAAGTGTATGCTAAAGATGTTCATCGCAACATAGACGTATATATGCCACAATGATGCCGGTAGGTAGGCAGCATATAAAATTACACATTATTGGGTGAAAAGGTAGTAGGTTTATCCAAATATACAGCCAAATACTACTAGTAACAGTTCATGTGGGCATATCCTCGCACAGTGTCCGTGAATGTAATTCGATTGGGCGGAAAACAACTTACGATTATTGAAAATTCGAAGCCAGAAGGGACTTTTAAGATCATCAGAATGTTTCCTCTAATGATGCTACCAATCAGTTGTATTACAAAATGTTAAGACTTCTAGGTTGTCCACTTTATCCTCCATTCCAATCATCAGCCGGCTGATGCATTCAAACGACATCTTGGTATCGATGTTGTTAATTTCAGACTACTGACAATCGAACCAGTCATAATTTGCACTTCACCAGCGGGGACATACCACAATGACTGCAATTTGATCTGGTGTCAACCGTGTCTACTGCATCAGGGTTATATGGCGTTTGGTGTCATGAAATGCAACAAAAGTGTGGAAATTTTATGATATATCTCAAATGATGTATCTCAAAAAACTCAAACTATTCCAACCCAATTCCATTCACGATTTATATCCGTAAAATTTGCGGCAAAAAAATAATACAAGTTAGAGCCAAATAGAGAAAGGCGAATACTGAAGTAGAGTTACTAGCAGACTAATAGACTAGTTACCATCCGATGCCAAATATTGTACGTGATATTTACTTGGGATTGTTTGGAATATCGTCGTAGGCGAAGGTGATTATATTCTCCGCTGGAATTTTGTTTGCACGCAAGACGAGGTAGGTGTGGAAAACGTTCGCCTGAAGTAAAGTACAAACGGGAATCAAGTCAAGCAATTTCAAAGAGGCAAGCAGAACGCTTAATATCATGCATTCTTAGTGAAATATCATTTCTTTGAAAAGCATTTGCATGCATTATTCCTGTCCAATAATTTGAATGTATCGAATTCGCGTGTGTTTTCGTCAACCCTCTGCTTTAAATAGGGCACGGCAACTAACTAGTCTGATATTTGCCTGTTGAGGAGCCTGAAATCAATTGTTTGGGATATTCAACCGAGGTTGTATCCTTGACCTGAGGCAAAGCTTTGCCAGGACATCCAGTTTCACCATGCAATAGATGCTTCCTGATTGAGAATTATCTCCACTTCGTGCTTTTCCGGGGAGTCCGGAACCCGCTACTACTCGGCAATCACTAGGTAGCTGAGCCGATTGACCACGAGCAGCTGATTAGTTTTCGCCGCACCCCATTTGATGGAGATTTACTCAAGGAAAGAAAACACCTCAATTCGTCGGGAGTGTGGTAAATCCAAACCTATTATCAATACTGATTCGCTGCATCGGGTTTGTCAGTTTCTTCGGACACCATCACATGAGACAATTTCCATTTATGGCTAGCAAATCAGCCCTCACGGAATGCCTTCGTGATAATCCGCCAAAGCTCTCTTTCAACCCCCTTGTGAATAACAAATAAACTGCGTTCCATTACCATCCAATTTTCATCAGGAATAGCTGTTAATCCGGGTGCAAAATCAAATCAAACGAGAATCTCCATCACACCAATGTGCTTTCCCCTAAAGCTGAAATCGTGATGAAAGTTGATCATGAGATTTTGAGCTTCATATCACCAATGTGCTTTCCCCTAAAGCTGAAATCGTGATGAAAGTTGATCATGAGATTTTGCATCGAGCTTCATATTATCCTTCAGCCTGACGTCATTCGATCGATAATTTAAACACAACGACTTCTACAAATTGTTATGCGTATTGCAGATTGAGTGCGGGAGTAATGAGGAGGGTTCCATATTGAGTCTTACTCGATTGCGCACAGCTCATTCCATGTGCTGTTCCTTCTTGAGTTGTACAGAATGCATGTGACCCCTGGTGCCTCGTTGGCTAGGTGACGGAGGTTGGACAGTTTTTAACCTGTTGTCTAACGTAGAACTACGATCATCTTACTGACCATGGATAACACCCTTGGTATTGGAAGATACTTCATCCATGACACCTAGATGAAACGAACTCGTGAAAGAACCTCAAAGTGTGTTCCAGAACGCCTGTTTTCAGTACTGACTCTCGAACTGAACTGTTGTATCTGGGTCTTTCAGAGAGAGAAGTGACCGCGCAGAGTGCTGACGGTTTGTGCGCCTCAACAATCCACTGAGTAGTGTATATGTAACATTCATAGAGCCTTTCATACCAGGTTGGTTATTTGGGTGGAAATCATCCATGTCGGGGGTTGATATTTCGCCTCCAACTCTCTGCAAAATCCACCATCAATCTGAAAATCCACCTGCGTTACTAGGCTTTTGAATGAAGGCCTAAATCGAAAACAACAGATGGCTTATTATATCTGTAACGGCGGATAATACTGAGTAGGCAGGTGAGAAGTCTCTGGACCTCTCGAAGCTCCACACCGCCTCCAACTGGCGGTGAATTCTATTATTGAATTTGTGCAATTGCTTTACAGTGTCTGTTTACAATAACATAATTTAGACTCTCCTTAGATTCTTGAGAATTTTCAGTTTCCGAAGACTACTAGCAAATGAGATGCTTACTTTTCGGTTCAACGGGTTGTGGGTGCATAGTTGGTGTTTGTGGATGAGGAACGTCCCGTTGAATGACCTTCCTCCCTGCACTGGTATTATCACAGTATGGATTTCACGCTTACAAGTGATCCTGTGTGAGAACGGCCGCGACTGGTGTCATCAATTAGGTTGTCTTGTCTGCCGTACACCGCGGGGCGAGTAAGCGAGAACCCATAGACGCTCTGAAATAATTCCGCAGTTGGTTTGTCCATCTTACAGGTTTGCACCCTGAAATAAGCTGCGCAGCTTGCTTGCTCGCTTGTCACCCATGCAGTTTAACCGATATGTGTATTACAATCACATTACAGTTTCCGTACCGGTAACCCGGCAGCCTCTTCTGCTTGTTATACTGGGGCTTGTATTGTTCTAGGTCCCTGAACCAAAGACATTCTCATTGAAATGCCTACAGCGTTGATGGAAGACCTTTTGCAACACATTGGAGAATAACCAGTACCAAAGCGCGTATATTATTGTGCTTGTCGAAGATATTATTGGACATGTAGACAGAATTTGCGCCTCCGCGATTCGTTTGGGTCGGCGCAGAACCAAAGTTGAAATGTAGAGACCTCGGCGGACGCCCGAAAATGTTACGTTTTGAAGACGGGCGAGAATAACTTCCGGAGCAGCCGAAGGCGCCCCGCCGTGTCACGCTTCTTACAAAAGCCACCGGCAGCACAGCCATACCACATCGACATTAGCTATACGTCGCGTCGCTCGTAAGACAGCCTCTGTGCAAACCCGGATCAAAGGCATTTTCGGCGCTGATTAATGTTCCATGATCGCTGTACATAAATGAGGAATACACCGCAGCTGACTGTTGAGAGGACTTTGAAGCCTAACGTTAAACAAGCCTACCAGAAACAATATTGATGTCCCTCCCGGACGTGCCGACTTCTCATGTTTACTCCTACTGGAAAGCGTTTTCTGCAAGATGCTGCTCACCACGCGTGTGGAATAGTGCATTAAACGAGATGCACCTACTGAATTTGGCTAACGCTCTTAATTCCTTCGAAATTTGGACAAGTTTTCTGCTTGGTAGAGAGCGCAATATCATTCAACGAACGGTCAAACATCTGGTGGGAAAACACCACCTGCATGGGTTGAGAATCTTTGTGGATTGTAGATGTAGAGGAGGCAAGAACCTCTTGTGTTATGTTTTTCCTATGCCAGCTTATACACACAACAGGCCCGAACAGGCCATTCGTGACTGATTAACTGCAGCAATGACAGAGATCGTGTAACCTCCGAAGGATTTAGAAATAATTGGTTGCATGTTGTACTTCAAACTTTATCAAGCTGCTGGGCGTGACCAACTAGAAATTACTCCAATCAAACATGGATGTGAAATACGTTGTCCTTGCTTGTCTAACTGATTTTCTTTTTAGGACAGGGTAGAAACAGTCTAAACAATCTGAGTTGATTCGATGAGGTCCTAAGTGGGTGAATCTGTCACCCAGGAATTAGCCTGACTTCCGTTGGGACAAGAACGTTTCGTGTGCCTACTTTATATCGCTTCCCGAGGGTTTTAAAATACGGGGCCTAGGTACCGGTAGCAGGGTTCCAGGCTTCCAGGGATTGTGTGGACCAAGTGTGGGAACGATGAAATCGGCACTCGCTGGACCTTATTATTGGCTACTGACAAATCCAATATGCGTAACCGATTTGCATACGATTTTCACATGACCCCTCGCAAATACGGCACGGGCAAACTGGTGAATTCAATCACAGTGATGTGTTTATTTCAAATAAACACTACTTGAGTTTACCAAGTATCCAAGAAATATTTCCTCACATTAAATTTCATTTCCGGTGAATCGGTAATGACCCGTTTGAGTTAACAACTAATGTCGCTGCAACGTAAACGGTTTTGTTGAGATTTCTGTCGTAGCACGGCACGACAAGGAACATGCTGTCTAAAGCGAATATAGGCAAATTGATGTGCATCCTTTGGTTGTGAATTTGATCAACCATCATCACAGCCATATAGATAATTGGGTAGAACACAACTGTTTGGGGGACCATTAGTGCCAATACTCCTTCGAAAATTATTTTATGTGGAATTTAGACGAACACTGGGCAATAAAAACAGTAAAACGCCAACTTAGACGCACTTGATGTCGATAATTTCTCCACGTTTAAGAACCAGTAATAAGGACGGCCCAGTTAGTTGACGGTTCGCTGTTAAATATCGCTGACCAATTGTGGACACCGGCGACTTCCACCCATGCAAAATAAGCGACGCAGAACAAGAACGCTATAAGAAGCGGACAAGGGCGCATCATGTTCAGTCTTACTTGAAGCTTCGTCTGCCCGCATTTTTATACTATGAGCCCCTTCTAAATCGGACTTTGCCTTACACATGTAGGGCGATTGTGTGAAAATCTATCCACCAGAATCTAATAGAACTGCGGTACAAAGTTTTTGCTAACCAGGGTTACATCGACCGTTTGTATCATCCTGTCCAAGGGCTGACAAGTTGCGCAATATTTTCTAGGAATGTGTTCAAATTGGCGATTTGTGGTGCCCTTTAGGACAATGTGGATCATTCCATTGAGTACGCTCTCAGATGGTACTGAGCAGCGCCCGAGTCCCCAGGCGAAACCTTCAACCAAAAAAATTACTTTGCTCTATGGATTTAATTTTTATAAATTACAAGGAGCTGGACGAGTTAAATGTTGCTCCGATAATCCGCCAATTTTCTGTGATCTTTATTTTCAATTTTTGGAATTGGATTGTGCGTAGCAACATCCTCTTTTCTAGTTTGATCACCAAGCGATGATAACACATTACAAGATTTAATGGAATTTAGAATGCCTACATCAGCATGGTGTGCATTTCGAATTGTGGGCGTCTGGTGGTGGCTTCAATCTATGTGCGTTAATTTTTACGCTAAGGTACAACCATGATTTTTTTGGAAGCCTAGCTGTTGAAAAAGCAATAGGTGAAGTCAATGAAAGCACAGCGTGCTAGCTGGCTACAGTTAGGTGCTTACATACCCATGCATTAATTCAGGCAGCTTGGAGTGATAATGACAACATGAACGCTAGGGCATCAATTAACAAACCTATCCGGCAGCCTCTCCAACAATGATTGGCTTAATGTTGGTTCACTTCAATCATTCGCAGGT
>NW_008752332.1:23227-54509 GCF_000715545.1 Opisthorchis viverrini
GAAACCATACCGTTATTTTTTTCGCGCATCAGGCTAGCCTTTGGATGGCCTGAGCAGATCATTCCGATTAGCAACATCTGACGTCATTCGATGTCTGCTGCACAATATAGTTTACTGCGTTTCGGGAGTGAAACGTTTAGTCAATGTTAGGTGATGTGATAAACTTCGGTGGGCACGTTGTTTGCAAATATTTCTAACTTTGAACAGATTTGGATAGTGACAGGAATTGTTCGAAACAAAGTCCACATTTAAGCTACGTAAATGAGAATCATCACTCCGTCATCCATCTTGAAAAGTCGAGTAGGAAAAGATTTATTTTTCAAACATATGCTCACTCAATCATCAGTTCACTTAATTTTTTCCTTAGAAGATACGGCGTCTTACCATTTGGGATAAGCGAGATTTAAGACGTTTCGTGAGTTGAAGTTGGCCTCCTCGAAAACAAACGTGTTCGTCCGAATACAACAGCGACGATTTCGTTTCACATTTCACCCGTTTCAGCATTAGGCAAGGCTCATTTAATTTTCTATACCAGTTCCTTTGTTTATGGCAGCTCGACAAATACAGGTGTAAGACAAGGAGAGAGAAGTGAAGTGCTCGGAACACCAACCAAGAAACCGAGTGCTGGTTTCTTGCGATCCACAATTCCAATGAACCTAGGTGAGGGTGACACTGAAGCACAGTGCTTCCCGGCGTCAATTACCGGATAAAATGTTAATGAGAATTCGCAAACCGCTTTTCTTGTTGTCGGCGGTGTGATAGTTTTCCGCGCAACTCCGAGTTCACTGGAACTCGTGATTTGCTGGCTTTACAACTCGTGCGTATTCTCGAGTTGTTTTGCAATAGACAAAGTTGAAACACAAATCTGTGACATCCGGATCCCAGAAACGCATGGAAGCAAAGCGGCATACTTCCGTTCTCAGAAAATGTGTCAATCTATCCTACGTCTTTTTCCGTGGTGGAGCTGTCGGTCGTTCTTTCAGCGAAGCTGAAATTTTCCAGGCAGCTCGCGACCGCCTTCTCCGAAAGACATCTAGCTTAGTGCGGAAGCATTTGTGCACCAATCGTCGAGCGGCTGGAGAGACCGCGATATCAGAAAGTAACAGCATGTCTCAGGATCCTGTCCATCTAAACAAATCGGACAAAACCGATATATGGCAGGTCCCTGAAGGAGCTAGCGGTAACACCAGCTTGGGGTATGTAGTAGAGGGCGTGAATGATTCGCTGACTCTGAGGAAAGGAAGCTGACCTTGGCCGATCTTAATGCGTTCGGCAGTAAACTCCACACCCACTATTTTGGCAGTTCCTTTCACTCGTTTGATTGAGTTCAATTACGGGAGTTGACCCAGCTTGCAGTATACGGTAACGCTAAGTCATGAGTAACAAGTGAACCAGTGATGAGTTTGCTCTGAATTCCACAATTCTACCGATTAAGGCACAGTTCGAGTGGAAAAACCACTGACTGTGTACACGAACTGGTCAGCTCGCATTTCACTTCACAGTTGGAAACAAATAGAGCATTGAAGCCACCGTGTGTAAAGGAGAAGCTCCACACTTGCAAAAAAATTTGTAGCAAGATAGATAGATAATCAGATAGACTGATAATCAGATAGATCGATAAATAGAGAGATAGATAGATATGTATGAAGTTGGGTAGTTGGATAGATAGAAAGATCGCTAGTCAGGCAGGGTATCAGAATAGTTTCTCCTCAGTATTTAATCGTCTAGGAAGACAACCCTGTCAGTCAGCATTGAAGGAACTGGTGAAAACAGTAAATTTTGACCATCTGTTTTCTTCTCTAGCCGAATGTCGCAGATAGACAAACTTCCTTTAAGGCTGATTTATTTCCCATAAGTCGACGATTGGCAGAGGCCACAATCGAAAATGCACACGAAACTGCTTCTCAAAATCTGCACGGTGAAATGCCTGTATTGTTAAGCAAAATCGCAATATTTCGAGGAAGAATCACGAAACAGTTCGACGTCCAAACATCATAACCCGGGAACCCTCGGTGTGACGGAGCTGCAGGCAGCCAAACCCCAATTCATATCAATACCTCTGTCTCATTTTCAGTGTGTGATGTGGATCAAATATTTTGACACCAAATTTCGGAGATCTGTTTATTTAATTTACAATATCATTGTCCACTGGGGAATTTCACTGAAACGCACAGAGACTCTAATTTTCAGGCTGCTTTCATACGATTCGATCTATTTGGGGGATTTTGAACCAAATATATCGTAGACACTTTTTGAAACCGGATGATCTCCTTAAATAACTTTAGTGAGTTTTCAACAAGCCAGCTTGCCTGACTGATTTAAAAATAACTGAAACCGTCTCGATGAGTTTACATTCCTTCACACTTACGATCAATAGCTGATGCATCCAGCATCCTCTCTTTCATTGATGATCTTCAAAATTGCATATACTTCATTATCAACACCACAGGCTTAGTAACATCAACTGTACTATTCATGTGGTTGCTAAAGTGTTTGGACAGCCCTCGATCAGTTTTACTATTATCGATGCACATCAGTTAGGCACACTCTCTGGGTTCTCGTTAACTTTCTTCTCCATTTGTGCATTCACTTCAAGTGAAATATCACGGGCGAGATTCGACTGGATTCATTTGGGTCTCTAGTCTAAACCGAATTCGTATGCAATAGGGGCATTCGCCAAAATCGGTCCAATTTGGGTTCATTAGAACGCGATGTTGACGGAATCTCGGGGATAGAGAATACCTTGTGAGCTACAAGACGGAGGAAACCGGCCATAGTATTAATAAGTATTTTATTTTGCGGAGAGTACAGATTTTCCCTCATCTGCCACGCAACTGAATAATTTCACATGGTCTCTGCTGAGTAGTTTATATCAAAGCGCGCCGAGATATCCGAAATTCAGATATAGTGATATTCACTAACACCTCTGATACATACATTTTTAATCACTGGTTCACTATCCGCTCGACATCCAGTGTGCCTCGCTGACAACTTTTCCCCACTCTTTGGCATAACGACCACTTTTCCTTGTGAATATTGAATGTTTTGCGTAAACTTTCTTGTGCTTTGGGGGCATTCTTAGGCATTAGTCCAAACGTGTGTTGAACCTGCACGATCCTCAGTCCTTCTTATGCGTGGCGAATCTTTCGTTTACATGACTAGATGGATTTCTTCGGTAAGATCCTGCCGTCAATCTGTCTTCATGTCCGCGAGGCAGCTCTGCACACAGTTCATCCAATGCAGCTGCGCAAAGCGGGACACAGGGCCGAAAACCTCGTCAAGTCTGCCCACAACATCTGTTCTTGAACGACACGCACTAGGTTTTGTGATTTTAGCGCAAAGAAATGAACTGCAGGTGATCCGTATCGTGTTCAGCTACCGTTGCAAGGCATGGGTTGTTTTTCCATCACAATAGCGGTTTAGAGGCAGTTGGAACCCCACAGAATGCTTAGTGAGAGTCGTTGGGACGGTGACGGTTTGCCTAACAGGGAGTCATTTGCCCGTTCTTACGGTTGCACTCTAAAGACACACGTTTGTTGTATTAGGTTTGTGAACTTGTCTACGCTTATAAGCACGGACGGCCAAAGCGAGATAAATCTGGTCTCCCACTACTATGTTGTTGCTCCGACCAAGAAGTTTTGGAAACGGCGGTGGCGCAGCACCGTACAGAGGGAGGCAACACAGTTGATTGATCCATTCATAGGGGGGTGAATACTTACTCAGGAACTGAATAATGGAACAACGAGCGGCACAAAAAGCCGGTTAACCACAGAGTTAATCCACAACAAATTGCTTATGACTGTTCTTGAAACGACCTGCAACTCATACGAATAATGGATAACTTTCGACTGCACACTACCGGGCTCTCATTTCAGGTTTCATTAGATAGGGGTTGATGCGGTGACAGTTGATCTACACGTTCTACGGATATATTTCTTGTGCCTCACTTACAAAAGCATTCTGTACTGGACAGTAATTACGTGGTTCACTAGACCTGTCCATCCACAAACTGCGACATAGGGACTACAGCATACCAACTCTCCTACAGTGAAGTTTGCTAGATGCTATTTGCAGCTCGGCAACATCCTCTCTGGTAGACGCAGACCAATGCGCAACACCAGCACAAAATTCGTCCTCTTTCGGTAGTTGGTTAGGAAGGAAAATAATTGGGGATAAACAAGGAAAGAAGCATGGATTCCCCGTCCTGGTGCATTTTCGTCTTATGACAATACATGAGCCGTAGTCTTCTGCCATTGTGGTCAGCATTTTTATTTTTTTGTAAGAAATGAGTTTCATCCGGAAATTTGGGCGGCTCCCTACGGCATGCAAACAGAACATCAGAGGTTGTGTATCCAGCCAACTCCCCAACCTAGGCGGTAATCTGATAGAATGTCTTACACACGGCATTCAGCGATCGTTTGACACAGGTTTTTACCAACAGCCTGGATAAATTTTCTGGTGTATACAGGTCTCTTCAACTGTATCATGAATTATAGCACATTTCAGACTTATGTCCAAACATGGGTCAGTTCTTTCGTCATCTTTCACACAAAACTCGTTTTGTCCAATGGATAACACATCTAAATGTTGCAGGTGCCGATGATGCAAAAACGCCGGACACGTATATCATGATAGTCGGCCTAATCGAAATATAATTAGTAGCAAAATGTGAGTTCAACAAATGTTGTCGTAGGCTTTAGGTTAGCGAACGTAAACAAAGCATTGCGCCACCCAGCAAAGACCTACGATTGAGAAAACACAAAGAAACTAACGTGCAATTTTTTACCCTGACTGGCCTGCTACAAAAACCACATTTGCGAATAATGCACCTCGGTCCCCGCCATGTTTTAACCTCTACAACGAAAGTCATGATACAACCATCAGATGCCCTCTATTGATGCAAGAGCTTTGTAACTACAGTGTGCGAGATAACTCAGTGGTTAGTGCGGAGGGTCCGCCGTTCAGATATGATGCTGGCATTTTGACTGCTCCTTTCTGGAATGGGGCAACGTTTCAAACCTTGCACGGTACTGTCTAGAGGGTTATTTTCACTTACCGTCTCATCACACATGATCAATCACAGTTATATCGTATTGCGCAAAGACTATGTAGAGGTGATCTTCACATGGATGAACGAGTTATTCTGGCTAAGACCATTTTTGAACATCGTAATGAATGCCTACCGACGTTTATAACCTTGACAGCCATGAAACTTTTCACCTAATGATAGGAAAGTAAGTACATATTCTTTGTGGGGGGTTGTACCCCTTTTAGGAAGTGACATAGAAATCCGTCGACAAACGTCGAAACCAAGGTGGGACCTATGAACAGTACCATGAGAAACAACTGCAGCGACATTGGAGATCCCAATGGGGAATCAGGTGCTCGTAGAGCAGTTCCCAGTCCAGGGAGCCATGTTTAAAGTGCATGTTTTGTCCGGCAGTCACCGGTCGTGCCACCAATGTCCTTAAGACATCAAGCGACACTACACCGACCCAAGACAGATGGCCACACATATGGCATGTATCCGGCAATTGAGAAGAGATGAAAAACGGAGCTGATTAGACGTGACTGAATGAAATTCTGAAGCACAGACACGGAACCAATTGGGATAAACCTGAGTTAGAATTTTTTTTCCTCATACACTCTAGTTAGAAGGGTTCGTTTGTCTTCATGACATCTGCTGTCGAGAAGGAATGGCTATTTAATTGTTGATATTAGTGGTGTTACGTTCAGATCCGATCGGGCAGTTGTCTATATACCCTTCCAAATGAGCGAGTATAACAGCGGTTTATTACACTTCTTCAATTTGCTCTTCCCGTTGTCCTGTGTTTTGCTGAATGTCGTGGTGGTTTAGATGCGTTGACTGGTTCGAGGGTTAGAGGTAACCTAATGGCGCATGGTAACCAGGACGTCTGGATCACTGCTGATCGTTACATTATCTCAGTCACCTATGCAATTGTCCCATATCTCCCGATAAACTGCCCCTTTCTGATGCACCGCTGGCGGGCAAGTCAAGTTACATCTGGATTTTGGGGAACCAGGGGTGACAGCAGTATGCGGCGGCCGATTCTGATAGTTCTCGTCTTACAGGATTCACCACGCTGTTACAAAGCTCTCTTGTAAGGTACCGACTCCGTCGTATCTCGTTTGCGGTGGTCACGGACTCCAAACGAATCGTGACATTATTTGCTATTCAAAATCTTTAGGTACCACCAACCACGGGACCGTCACTGCAAATCGCAAAACAGCTAAAACCGATATGTGCGTCACACCGCTAACGATTAGAAACTTGTTCATCAATTTTACCTCCTATATTTAGTACCGTGACCGGAATACGATCGTAGATCCCACAGCCGCAGACTTATGATGATGTTGGATTGCGAAACGTCCCGGATTTTGCGGAGGCGGCTCGAAGAAATCTCCAACAAATATTCCGAGGTTTGCTCATCAACATAAAGTTGACTACATCTGTTCGTAGTGGTGATGTGGAACCCGCTAGCAATTTGAACATCCTAGGAGGATCCGATTCAATCTAGAGTCTAACAATGAATACCAAGTTGGCATGCACGTGGTTTGGATATGTGCAAATACCCGGGTCTCGTCGGGTTAATTTGATCCAATTTTCATCTTTAAATAGGGAAACGATTATTAATTTAACGTACTGGGAGATTAGTCAAGTCGAAGCCAAACTCATTTGGATAGCCTGAGTGGAAAAAATTTTTGGATGGCAAATACTTTACCGACTGCGGTAAAACGCACTGTGAATGATAACAGCGAACCGAATTCTGGCGAATACAGCACAAAATCGATCGGTAACTATTAATATTCGTAAATGCTAGCTTGTTGCATCCAGGATGAAATTGTTGAAATGTTCCGCTGATTCACTCATCCACCATCGAGCCGTCTTCTGATGAATGATTGAACGAAGTGGTAGAGCTTTTTCCGAAGTGATTCAGAGAATCCGCAAACATCCAGTTTCCTGTTTTCCCAGTTGAAATGCTCTGATTTCCCTCGAAGACTTTCCGGCCATTCTTAAGCAGGAAATAATAATTTTGTACGTGAAGGCCTTGTGGGTGGATGTTGTTCTATTATTCTGTGAATATGATAGGTCTTAGGTATCGAAACATCAACTAAATCACTATGAACTACTTAGCCTCCTAGGGTAGGTGAGTAAGCATATTAATTTGATTATTCGGTCTCCGAGATCATTTGGTTCACCCCAGGTTTTCTCAATATTTTCGGATCCTTATTTTTGCCCGCAACGAGAGAAGGTCTCGCATTGACATAGTCAGGGGGTTTTGTTTATCCTGGAAGGATATTCACATCGACATTCACAGAATTCTCGAAGTTCATTTCTTACAATCACACTTGATCGATGGAAGTCTCTGTTGCACACACGAACACTTCTTTTCTAACTTTGTGGTTTAGCGCTTACAGACACCCATTTACATCAGATTCGGTTCTGAGATGCACGTTTCTGATCGAGGGATTAAAAGCGTCTTCGGTTAGTTACTTTCAGTGGCCATGTCTGAAAGCTCTACCACAAAACAGAACGTACGGTAGACTGACATATCCTCTGAGAATGGGGAATGCCACTTACAACCCATGCGGGTCCAGAATTCGAAACATGATCCGCATGTCACAGATTTGTGTATGAGATTCGCCTTTATCTTCAAACTTCACATATAAGCCTAAGTTCTCTTGCTTTGCCACGATCCAACATAATGTGTTCCAAAAACAACCGACCGAAAACCGATAACAAGAGCACATTTTCAGCGGAGACTGGAAAACAAATGATAATTTTCGAATTCAGAATCCATTGCATTGCATGAGCGATCCTCGCTCAACTCTTCATTGACAAACTTGCGGGGTATCAATATTGGCGTGGACGTACGTGCATCCCTAATCGCGGCAACCGCATGAAAAAACTGTGGCGATCTCCTCACGAGCAAACCTCACACAGTGACCCAGTGACCGGCAAGCACGATGAACCCATAGGTGCACATAAAATTTCATGTAACCCTAGTTTGAGCATAGAAAATATTTTTGTGTAAATTTTAAAAATGGACTTCATTCATTCCAGGCACTCAGATAACTCGTAAACTTCGCAGATTCGTCATTTACTTACCGAAACTGACTCAAGTTTGTGACGCTGCCGGATATGGGTGTTAACTGACGTCACTCGCGTCTTTGTTGTCAGTCTCTCGAAAGTTTGCCTAAAATAATGCATGAAGATTGGGGCACCTAAGAATGATTGTAGCGAGCGAGCACCCAGTCCTGTCGTAGTCTACATTTTGTTGTTTTATTTCACAGCAAAGCTTTTAAATAAATTGCGTTTGTACCATGGGGAAGCATCAGCGGTTGCCACTGGTGTCAAGCTGCCGCCAATCATGATGATGATGATGAGCGTTGGCCGAGTTCAGGAGGTGCATCTAGCAGGTTGCACCATTCCACAAGCTCGATGATCAGCATCTTCCATACAACATTTCCCTGTGGAAATTAACATCAGTAGTCGACGTCCTTGGTGGTGACGTCAATAGTGGTTCTGGTAGGCTTTTGGAACATTAGGTTTCAATGACTTCTCAACGGTCAGCTGCGGTGTATTCCTCATTCAAGTAGAGCGATCCTGCATGATTATTCAACGTCGAAAATGCCTACGATTCGGGTTTACACACATGCTGTCTTACGAGCGACGCCACGTATAGCTAATTTCGATATAGTGTGGCTCTACTGCCGATTGGTTTCTGTAAAGTGATGCTGTGGTCAGTGCATTTCAACTTTGGTTCTGCACCCACCCAAGCGAAACGCGGAGGCGCAAAGTCTGCCTACCTGTGGGTTAATGTCTTCGATATCCACACTAGTGTACCGGCTTTTGTTCTGGTTCTTCCACAAGGTGTTGCAGAAGGTCTACCATCAATACGGTAGACTATTCAATGAGGAGGCCTTCGGTTCAATGATCTGGAACAATACAAGCCCCAGTATAACAAGCAGGGGAGGCTGCCGGAACCAGTATAACAAGCAGCAGCAGCTGTCAGATCACCAGAGTAGAGCAATGTGGAGCAAGCAGAAACTGATGAAGAGATCAATACAGCGATCGTGATGAGATTTTAATAAACATTTCGGTAAAACGACAATTGTGGCCAGCGAAAAGTATGTTGCGCAGCTTATTTCAGAGTGCAAACGTTGAAGATGTACAAACTAACTGAAGAGTTATTTCAGAGCGTCTATGGCTTACTCGTTTACTCACTTCGCGGTGTACAGCAGACGTGGCAACCGAGTTGATGATACCAGTCGCGCCGATGTAACATGGGGTCACTTGTAAGCGCGCAATCCTAAGCACTATGCTTGCCTTATTCAAATTCCGCAACTTAACTGTCATTTGTATTTCGCTTCAGGCGAACCTTTTCCACGCCTACCACGTCTTGTTTGCAAAGGAAATTCCAGCGGAGAATATAATCACCAACGCCTTCGACGATATTCCAAACAATCCAAATTAAATACCACATACACACATCTGATAGTAACTGGACTACCGAAATCCCTTTTCATTCTTTGGCTTCAATTTATCCCATTTTACACCGTAAATGGTATGGATATAAATTGTGAATGGAATCAGGTTGGAGAAAACTGTTTTTTTTGCGCTACTAGAGAAGGCATGAAGTTTCCACCCCTTCTTTGCATTTAATGCTTGCTTCCAGTTTCCAGTAATCGTAAGTCGTTCACTGCCCAATCCAATTACATTCACGGACACTGGGTGAGGGTATGCTCTTATCATACACCAGATCAAGTTGCACTCATTGTGGTATGTCCCCGCTGGTGAAGAGCAAATTATAACTGGTTCGATTGTCAGTAGTCTGAAATTAACAACATCGATACCAAGATGTCGTTTGAATGCATCAGCCGGCTGATGATTGGAATCGAAGATAAAGTGGACAACCTAGAAGTCTTAAAATTTGTAATACAATTGATTGCTAGCATCGGTAGAGGAAACATTCTGCTGATCTTAAAAGGTCCTTCTTGCTTCGTATTTTCAATAACCGTAAGTAGTTTACCGCCCAATCGAATTACATTCACGGACACTGGGTGAGGGTATGTTCATATAATCTGTTACTGGTGGTTTTTGGTTGTATATTTGAATAAACCTACTTGCTTTTCACCCAAGAATGTGTAACTATCTATGTTGTCTGCCTACCCGGATCTTTGTGGGATCTATACACCGGTGTAGCGATGAAGATCGTCAGTTTGCACTTAATCGAAAGTGGGATATGGGATGAACTTATCGTCGTGAAAGTTTATTCAATATCAAGGCTGGGAGCAAACTTCCAGAAGAATTTCATTTGTTTTCATTTCTTTCCATTCAAAGTACATGTATTTCTTTGGGATGGGCTAACTGCGCCTTCTCATTTTTTATTTCAGCAATCCGTTTCCGGGCAAAGTGTCCCATCACTACGAGCATGACGATGTTCACAAGGATGTGGTAATCAACAACCGTAAAAAGTTGGTCCCTGCGCTGTCCAGGGTACAACACAATGTGCACGTAACGTAACTCTCCGTGTGGAAACGCAGTAGTGACCGTAGAGCAGACTAACCGCGTTTTTGCTTTCTAGAACGGTTAATTCGCGTCATCGAATAGGTATAAGGTCACAGGGAATTCTGAAGCAGACCGCGACCGAGTTCACACTTATGCTTGCGGCCTAGCAAATACGAATTCAGAGTATTAACGCTATTTTCACAGCTTAGTTTTCGATCTGAACCTTCGGAGCTGGCGTCCTTGTCGAAACAGCAGCGTGTATCAGTGCTCGCACCCATATGCAGAGCTTCCTACATGAATTGTATGCATCGACTGTTGTCTGGAAATTGTGGTGCCTCCTGGATTCGTCATTGGCAAACAGCATTCGATGGACACGGAATCAGGATTTACTATTAATTGCAATCAGCGTTCGTCTTGGCAACCTGGCTGATCAAAATGCCAGGCTCCGCAAAGTCTCCAACAATCAACTATTAAGTTCTCATCATTCAGCGACCGTCGTGAAAGTAATATGAGTGAAGATAGAGAGTAGATACTGAATTTTTCTTACTTTGCTAGAATGTAAATGAATTGTTGTTGCGAGTCGAATATGTGCGAAGGACGCCATTGTCACAGGCATATTTATTATTCGTGTCTACCTGTTTCAGGACGTCAAATCGGATGTGGTCGCGAAAGTATTGGAAGGCGATAAGGAACTTGAAAATCGAGGGACATTGTTGAAAAGGTGAGTTATTGATGCACAGCAAGAATTCTAGTGTTGCAACTCAGAGTTTTCGGATTTGTGAAACGCGTGGTTAATATTCTTGTAAGACATGTGGCGCATAATCTTTTAGGTAAAGCTCCCAGAAAACAATCGAAAAGATTTGCTTTACTCCAAGAATAACCCAGTTTATTACTTCCAGACTGTGGGTTATTATTATATCATAGGCATCGACCGCTACTTTCAAAATATTTCGGAATTATTGAGTAACGGGCGGTTGTGAATGACCAGCTATCTGTTCGGACTTGTACAAATTGGGGTGGGTCGATCTCGGTTTGCACGGATTGAGGGTTTGTTTTGACTCATTGTGTTGTCTCAAACCTGAATTATGGATAGTCGAAATCCATGTTCATTCGCAGTGCTGTCGATTGGCTGAATAGGAGCCCCTCAAACCCGTATCAACATTCTCCGGTAACACTCTGAGCTTTTAGAGTGCCAGTCTCGCCTTGGGTTCCATGTCGATTGGCAACTCACAGTTCATGTTTCGTGAATTTTTCCACGGCTTCTTGACTCGCTTATGATGGGAGGTGAAGCGTCGGTTTACAGATGCAAGCCAAGAAACCAGGATAACTTTTATTCGCTTGCATACCATAAATCTCCCATTCGGTCAGTTATACAATCTGTGGACTTGGATTGGTGGCGCAATCCTTGATTACCCGATCGTTGTGCGTATTAACCGATTCAGTGATTCGATCCCGCAAGTAGTTTGTTGAGATAGAGAAGATAGATAGGTAATAAAGGGTGATAGCGTCCCGTGCAATACGTAAAGGGTGTTATCAAAGGAAAGAGCCTTCACTCAAACAAACTCCGAAAAATCAGCCTACAGCACAACAGGAAATCAGAACGAATCAATCGAAATGAAACACCAAACGCAGAAGTCGGATTGAGAGCCAATCAAATGTGGGGAAGGAGACCGTTACACAAGAGTAATCGGTAACCGATCCATCAGACCATGAACGAATGGTGCTGAGACAGAAAACACTTGAGTTCAGGGAATGCAGCCCACATGCAGCAACTACATTTTCAGACGGAATATGTTGTTGGGCCTATTCTGGGGATACAGCGGACAGATGAGCACTCTCTTGATCAAAGCATAATATCGGGCAGATATGGAAGAACTGCCGACCCAATCACTCACTCATGATATCACTTCCGTTGGTGACGGATCACTTGCAAACTGACCACCAGGATCAGAGAACAGCTGAGCATATGGCTTTGTGAATGCCCCTTTTCGCACCTTGGTTATACTATTGTTTCTCAGTAGTGAATACAACATGAGGATATTTTCATTAAGAAATTTATTTATGCTGCCCAGAGCGCGATTTGGAAATAGCTGAGTGTCACCGTTCGAATGGCAAATGATAAAACTAACTAAAGTGGAATACTGGCTCCGACCACCTGCATATATTAAAAGCCAAATGTGCCGCTGTATTGCGTGAAACAACAGCAAAACAACAGGCGTCCGAAATGTCCAATTTTCAACCCAATATTCATTTGGCCGTACAAATAACACTCTAATGGAAGTCAATTTAGATAGTGATTATAACCAGTAGCGTCTACTTATCAACATTATCAGCTGCGTTTTCGTTATCGATTTACTTCGTGTGTTAGGATCTCAACGAATATGGAGGTCAAATTGAGACCGGATTGAATGGGTACATTGCTACACGCGGTTTCTCACAAATCAAAGTTCATAGTTACAAGAGGCCTGCACATCCACCGAATGACGGAAGAGAAGCTACTGCGTTCGGACGTCACCCACTGTCATATTTGGTAGGATGCGTCAAGGTGCTATACTGTTAACATTATATAGATTTCGTTTTTACCAAGTTCAACGTCGTTCACCTCACATGATTTTGGGGTTGATTCATTTACACGGTTGAGCAACCGTAGATACGACAAACAAGGATGCGGTTCTTATACGGTCATTCCTGTGGATTAGGTGATACGAAGGCTAGATGCCGTATATATTTCTAGCGAGACAGCACCAATATTTACGACTACGTATTGTCCTTCGTACATTATGAATTAGGATGTATAACTGTTCCATCCTCCTTTATAATCATCTCTGGTGCGCTTTGCAGCTGCAAAATATAACCGTTTGGCAAAGGCTGGGCAACCGAAAGCTCGATTCATCCGATCAATGAAACCACATCACTGGTGAATTATTCATGGAGTAACAACACATATAGCAAATCCATTCACCGCGTGAATCATTGTTCGTTCAGTACTAATTACAGTGTGTTAGTAGTGAGATGGCATTTGAAATACTTCAATTCAATGGAAATCACCATAAATGTTAGTCAAACGTGATCAGGGCTAGAATTCTCTCCACAGATTGGCTTGCCATACACAACTGCGTTTCACTACTCAACGAGCAGTACATGACTTATGCTGCAATGCTGCTACATGCAGCCTAACAGGGACTTTTTCTACTGAGCATATTCAAGTGGCTTCTGATCGTTGTAGCCATTCATAATATGTAACCAAACATAGTTACGTCCATCACGGCGAATGAGATTTGGAAATGGTTAAAAACTGTCGTCTTGTTGATACTCGAACTGATATGTGAACCGGTCGTACCAACCGGCAACTCATTACTTCGAATTTTTGACTACGAGCTTATTAATTCCGACATTGGTACTTGCGTGCCCAATCAAAGTGAGACTAACCAAATGCTACCCGGCTAGCTGGCTAGAACTACAGAGGACATGGGGGCGCTCAGAATCCAACAAAACAATGACAATCAATAGTAAATAAGCTATAACTTCAGGCGAACGGAACAAAACGCATTCAAACGTAGTCCTTCAACTGATCATGGTGGAAGGTATCTCCAAAATCTCCGAACTCGTTCCGATATAATCGTTCCATTTCATGCGGATTTTCTTTTTATTTATGCTTTGCTACAGCTCACTGCCATGGGCTTGAACGAAGTCTCCGGCAAAATGTATTCAAACATAAAAATATAACAAATTGGTGTTTCGTGTGGATGCTTGTTACTCTGGCTCTATGTTCCACGATATTCTTCCTTCATATGTTGGAGGTAAGTAGCGTAATTTCATTTCCTGGCACTCGTGGGCATCCTTTGAAATATCATCCAGAGTTTCCTCCACATATGGTAAAATACCGCACTGGCCAGCACATCAAAACGAATTAGCAAGCATGGTTCATGTTCGCCCTCTTGTGGTACTTGAATGAAGACAGCCCCCGGGCATCTGCAAGAAGCTCCTGGCCGGATAGCAAACAACATTCAACCTTCGTCGATTAATATCACCTATGCTGCCGTACTAGTTTCAGCTAGTTAGAAGAGGTCACTGCAATATATGTGCGACACCTGTGATATTTGGGGTCCCTCTGCAGCAAACACCATTCCCAGGTGGACAGCGTATTTGCAAATTATGAGTAGACCTAGGCTCGTCTATAATAAGTACGCTTCCACGGATCACACATCAGGTAAAATACAATTGTAATTTTCGTCATTGGTGTCTTTTGATGTGGTTTTAGCAGAGAAATAGACATCTTATATGTTTACATACTGATGTGAATTAGACGGCCAGAAGTGGTTCCAAGAATTGATTATGATTGATAGAAATTCAAGGACTGCGCCTTTCTGATTGACCCAAAAACGTGAAAAAAACGAATTTCTGTCAGAATATTTTTCAGCGACCCTCTGATTAGTGTGTTAGTTTCCGAATTCTCGTCACGTCACGAGTTCTGCGAGCCACAGTATCAGTTCGTCCATAATATAACTCACTATTTCACAATTTTGTCATAGTGATCCATTTGTTCTCCTTTCCGATCCCCCAAAATTGTAGTCTACGCAACAACCTCAACCAAAGTAAAGGAAGGAAGCAAAGGTGTTTTTGTAATGACAAGCAAATTACTTCATCTCTTGCGACCGAATACTCGTGTGCCTGGGTTACGGATTCGGAATACGTGAGTTTTATCAAAACTGTTGCAGATAAGCGGAAAATGACCATCCAACGCTCCCGCCACCGCCACCGTCACATTCACAACCATCAACGCCATTCCCCACGCCACTGCCAATGCCAACTTTGTTTTTAATCATGGAGAACATTTTTGGAAATGCAGCAAAGCGACTGTTCGGCGACCCAAGAATAATGAAATCATTGGTGGAATGTCAAACATTTCTGTTTGCCCTTCCGATCTGTTACGCCTCTGACTTGACAGAGAGATATGAAAAGGAATATCCTAAGTCTGAGTGCTATCAGTGTAACACGCGCTCCTAGATAGAGATCGCATGATTCCCACTGTCACTGGTTAAAACGCTGCAAAGTTAGCGTTCCTATCGATGTTAGTGCTGTTGTTTTCATTTTCCATTTAGATCACCTGAGTGAATGTCGGGGGCTGCAGGTGTATCGGAATTATTGTCGTACCTCAGCACTAAATCATTCCACATCCTTTTGGATTCTCCTCTTTTGAATGGGACTTCGAATGAATTTCGAATGCACGCACGGAAGCGTCAGTGTTGAAGACCGGGGTTGACGGTAGTGTTGATGATGATGTTGATTATGGTGATGATGGTGATCGCCCAAGAGCGTCCAAGCTTCAACAAATGTGTAAAGGGTCCTGGTACAGCGGACTGCTCTCCGATTCATCAGTAGTATGCGTCGTTTCGTATGTTGGTTGCTGCTGAGAGGAGTGTTGTAATCCGTGCCCAGTCCAAATTTCCATAAAACTAGAGGTGGGCTGAACTTGACATGTCAGAAGGGAAAATAAGGATTCTATGAAAAAGATGTGTTTTATATGTATGGTGTCCTGGAACAGTGGGTGATCCCGTGATTGAACTGTCGGTGAGGCTGCGTAGTGCCTAAGCAAGCGGCAATGGTCAAGCCATCGTGTTTAAACGGTTAAGTAATCAATCATTGGCCGGAAGTTCGCCAGTTCGACGCTCTACTGAGATAAGAAGCGATCTGCTCCCTTCTCTCAATAGGGTTCGGACATCTTTACAATGTTTCTCGGTTTACCAGGACAGATTGGCTTCACTGAAGGATTAAACATCCAATCGAGTGTGAAAGTTCTGTTAGGTGGCGAGAGGCAAAAGTTCACAATTCCTCGGGTGCAAACACTTGATATAAGCACGTCACAGACTCATGGTGCGATTAAAGTTTAAACAATAAAAAGTGACGACGTCTTCAGCGAGTTATATGCTTCAGTCAGATATTCAGGCCGCTTGTGTGGTTACAAGTCATGCTCTGATAAAAAACAGTGATACTATGAGTTCATTCTGTAGTCCCAAGATGTTCGAGAGCATGGTTTGAGCATTAAAATAATTTATGCGAGTTTTAGTAGCTGACGGGCTCACTGCTTTCTGAACTAGCGCGTACCACGAAGCACACTTTCGCAATGTGCGTCAGCGAATCGGATACTGCGCGGTGTAGAAGGACGGATGTATTTTAGACCTCTTACTCTTTGTATGGAACAAGACGCTGAGTTGATAATACACTGACAAGCGTCTGTTTATTTTTCACTACAGACGATGGAAAGTCTCCCAGTTGGAATCCTCCTAGGTCATTATGATGCCCTGACGCACCGAAATGATGTGGCAGTAATTGAATGTGTTCAGTGCAATTTTTGATATTTTGAATTGTCCATTGGAACAGTCATTAGTTACACCGTTATATGTTTAAGAACCAAGCGAACACTCCACAGTCCAATGTCAATGTAATAAGTTGGGTTGGTTTGAAATGGATTGTGTCAGTCACTTCAGCGATAAAAAGGCTTTCCACCATCCGAGTAGATATAGCCACAGGCCTTCCATTTATGCGAAAGCACCCATCTTTGCCCACATTCAACCAACTGGACTGGCTCTCTACTCCATATCCCAAATCGGTCTTACTGCTAGTGTCTTAAGGGATTTACCATAGTTCAGTTTTGAAAAACGGGTACTTGAGACTTGCTGCTAAATTCAGCTACCAGAGGACTACCCTCTCCCGATAGCGTGAACAAGAAGGATGTCGGCACCCAGGTGCAGATTCTGTGCGGAAATGAAACAAATTTCCGCACCCACTCCGTACCCGGATGCGGAAATAGTGCAGACGTTTCCGCATCCAGGTGCGGAAAATCCGTACTCCGTACCGGAATTTCTGCACCCAGCCCGCTAAAGTCGTCCGACGCTGAATCATAGGCCGTTATACGGATTTATCTCTTTACCTGGTACGACTCAGCAACTTCCTAAACACTAAATGTAACTCATCTGCCTCCACATAATTAGTCAGCGTATTACCTTTCCGGATATCAATAAGCGCCTTCAAGTACAAATGTTTTTATGAATGAATTTTCAAACGCCACAGGAGGAAAATAATTTCTCAGTCTTGGTTGTTCTCTGCAGGCGTTTCCGAACATTCTGTCGTTCGTTCTCCATCCAGCGATGAACGATTTCCTATATTTGTCGTAGATTTGTGTTCGGAAACTTATCAGTTGTCGCGTCTGTAATGAAGTTGTTGAAGATGTTGAGGTTATTAAGGTTATTGAGATTCATCCAGACATTGGTTCAACAAACTTAATATAAAATAACAGTTAACTACTTACAATAAGTCCTTGGGCCAGTCTGGTTGACACGGAGGTTTCCTTTTCATTTATTCCGCGCCAGTTGAGTAGTACGGCTAGGCTTCGTGCCAACGTCCGCCTAAGCACGTTGGTCACGTACACTTGTATACCGCCAGCCTCCTACAAGTGCCACCTTTCCACGTTTGTGAAATTAACAATCGTGACTACAACTAATACTTACCAGCTGTGCATAGCGTGGACCATCTCTTCGATGTTCTCTGACTTAGCATCACCAATTGAGCTCAGTAAGTGTCTTTGGATTTGGATAACGGGTCTATGGATATTTGGGAAGACTCTAAGCAATTTCGGAAGAAGCTTGTGGTGTTCTGTACCTTCATTTTGCTTTCATTATAACATTACGTATTTTGTCGCTAGCACGACCGTTTTTTGTTTGAATACAATAAAATAACTAAAAAACGTGCACTTTAACGAATTCACGCAATACAAACGTGGTCAAGTGCTCTGACTGTCTGTTCTGATCTCGTTTGCGTTTGCAGCGGTCATTCGCGAGTCTCGCGTGCTAACTCTGTTATTAAAACAGGTCAGACTATTCTCGGAATCAATTGTGTGTGGGAACTGTTCAGAAGAGGACCCTGGACAATCATGATTGGATTATTGTTACTTGAGCAAACGACGGAGTATTTTAGAGAAAACACTATTTTTATACAGTCCGTTTATCTGATGTTTTTAATATTTGTATTAAATTTAGTGTCATTATTTTTGTTCCTTTGCTACATACTCCAGGTAAAGTAAATTATTAGGTAACCAGACCATTACATGTCTAACGGCTTCGGTAAACCACCCACTGAAGTACGTCACGATGGTAGATGTGTGGATCTTCACTATCTCTCGACAGTTTCATCCTAGATTAGATAACCAGTCATTCACCAAGTGCACACGGATATCCAATGTAGGAGTTCCTCGATTGTTACCAGGTGGTTTTCGGTCAGTTACAAGAGCATTTCATCACGATTCCAAACTGGTTTATTTCGACGCAATCTAAATGACAGTGTTCTGTTACCAACTCGCAGGCATTACTTCCGTCACTTTCATGTCTTGTGGGCAGCTTGCCGAAGATCCAAAACACGTGTATAATCGAAGTTCCGCTCCAAAATCAGCATTTCGTACGTCTGGATCTTTGGGTTATGCACTGTGCGTATTCAGTGTTGAACACGATCCAGTTTGGGCTCCTCTTCATTTGTGTTTTCAACATGTTGACAGGTTCTGCAACTACACTAGTGTGGATAGCGTCGCTTATCGGCTGATACCGTGAGAAACGTTTGGAAAACTTGTTGTGGGTCTCTTCTCGAAATTGAGTGCCTTTTATGGCCATCACTTGAGAATCATTTTCACGCACTTTCATCCTTACTATCAATCATCACCAGTGTGCACCTCACGAACCCCAGGCAGTTTCGACCTCACTCATGATGGCTCGGTAAGTGGTTTAGGCACTTAACCGTTTGGCTGGTCATCTATATGATTGGCTCTAGCTGACGCAGGGCAAAGCGCCAAGATTAAGGACAATGAGACAAGAAAGTGAAACTCCCTCATGCACCTCATTTTAGGAAAACAGAATATCCGTTTTCTTATTGAACGCGTCCACTGGAACTTCCCTGGATATTCGCTGATTATCACGCAGTTGCAAGCCAACGCTGCAACGCATTTCAACAACTTCTGTGAAAACCCAACTTCCATTGCATAAAAACGGGGTTACAAGAAAACCACGTACTATTCACATTTCTCCACCAGTGATATCTACCGGTACAGACCTACCCTCTTTAATTGTCGCTTGCACGTCGAAGATTTCCAGGTATTTTTGGTTAAGTCGGGCCACGCTTCTGGCCTTTTCGGCAGCTCTTCGGTGTATCATGACAATTCCGAAGCCGACTCCCACTTACTGTTTTCTATCCTCGGCCGTGTTGAATTGTTAAGGCGTCCGCACACCGGTCCTCAACACAAATCTGGAACTTTTCATCGACTTTGCCAGGTTCCGCTGAACGGAACACTGACGATGTCACTCCGATTGCTGATGAAACCTTTGCAGTCCAACTGCCAGGCTCGGCAAACAGGACAACAACCAATGATTTTGAATATCAGCTTGGTTCACGATTGGATTGTAATCCGTGATCCCGGCAAACTGGGATGACTTGATCGGTACTGTATTCTGCAGATTGCCGACATGAGAACTTTTTATTGTGTGGTGTTAATTTCCTGGGAAAGGGAACTAACGGGATCGGCCAATCCATAGGAAGTTCTCACCCGTGGTTTCTAAAAATCCAGATGTACTGTGGTAGATTTTCCTTATTCTTCAATTATGTGAAGTATTATTAGCTTTGTTGTCGCTGCAGGCCCTAATGGGTTATCACGAGAAATCAGCCAGACATTGGGGGTATCGTCAGATTCTTCATCTGGAAGGATCGTCCGTTCGGTATGCATCTCAAGAAGGATGGGCATTGGGAAGCGTGGGGATAATTGCAAAGGTGGCTGAGATAATGAACTGATGTAGAGGAAGTATTATTGCAATCTTATCCTGACTTGGTTGACTGAGAACTGCTCCGCAAAGCCGCTCAATCCTCCCTCTTGTTTCGAGAAGCTTACTGCAGTTGTACTCTTAGGTTGTTATCAGTCGCTTCAACTTGCTCCTGCCTTTTTGCCGAAGAATTTCTTATTCTGCTCAAAAGTGATACAGAAACTCGCAACTCCGTGTCAATGGTGAATTTGCCTTATGGTTGTTAGTTTTAGAATACCATGGCTACAAAATTATCAGCATGAGTGGATATTCAGTACGACCTTCATACGACCGTTGCGTCATGCTCAACACTATATCTCCTATTGTGGATGACGAAGGGGGTCATTTTCATTCGTCAACCCACATCCCGACGACACAAATCCCAATGCACATTTCGCTTATGCAGGGTATTTCGATTGTGCCAACTATCAAATTATTGCATACAGTGTTCCGTCTATTCTCTGGTGTTGCAACGTTTACAGAGGATACTAGGAACAATTCGAATTATTCGCGCACCGAGACGAATGATCCCAATGACCATTGGACGGAATGCATGAATGCACATTAATTTACAATTTATTTACAAGAGATCACCATATACCGGAAATTTTTCTAGGTTCGGTTGAGTGCCAGTTAAAGCGAAGTTAACGTGCGAATGGGGGTATTCATGTTTGAAGGTCAGATTTTTGAAAGGAACCCTAATTTGCGCGAATCTTACGGCGACCCTAGAACTCCACCGAAATCTGAATATTAAACTCAGCAAGCATCCATGCCAGTCATCCATTCGATCAAAACGGGGAGTACCGATGAAAGTTCATGCACGTTACAGATGCACGAACGAATGTGATCAGCGTTCAGGCATTTCATAGAAGGACGATTGATGTTGATGGGTTTCGCTAAAGCACATAAGATAGTGCCCTTTAAAATAGCGCGTGGTCGTCGTAACTTTTACACCCGCCCGCATTCGTCTGTTTGGAATAAAGCTGTTGCCTACCATTGTCAGTAAGTTATTTCTGGCACCATGCACTGGAGCAGGACCTACAGAATGTTCCAATAACTTGCTCTAATCGGTCGCCTAATTCTGTGCGTAACAGAACCAATCAGATTGCCGTTTCATTTAGGGTGTTGGCTGGATTCCTAGACCCTGGTGTTTTGCTTCTATGTCATGGGGTGCCAGTGATGTGTCTTGGTGAATCACATTCCTTACAATAGAAGAAAATGCCGAAGCTAAATATTGCTGACTACTGGTCATATTGTGTCACAATACGAAAGGTTACCCTGACGCGAAATCCATTGTCCTTGGATTGTTTATCGCCAGGGACTTGCGAATGACGACATATTTGGTGCTGGTATTGTATAGTAGTCTGCCTGCAATAGTAGGGATGTTACGAGACGACATCTAGTTCAGTGCGGTGTAGAAGTGGTATAAGTCCAAAAAGTTATTCTGATGGCTGGACAAACATGCATGGTCACGACGACTTCAGCATCAGATGAGATGAATTTGTGAATGCCTGTATGAGAATTTATTCAAAGTCTATTGTTCTAATGTTGGCTATGCATCTGTAGTCCGTTTAGAGTGAACAGGAGAAAAACAATTGTATTTGAGAAGTGTGTTTGAGTCGACGGACGACCCGCTAACTGTCCTCACTCCGCTGATTGGCCGGTGTATTATTATCAGTCCCGCGCATCTAACGTGCAAGGGTACGTCAGAAGTGTGAAAGCTTCTTGATGAGTCCACAAGTCTTGAGAATCGGGACAATTTTACCCGAATTCCCTCGGTCTATCCCGGTTGATTTCTGGAACGCCAGTTTGATGGCAAAATGCAACGCATGTCTTGTAACGGTAGCAAAACATGATGCGGAACAGTTGCAATCCGTTTTAATTAGGCGGAATCACTCAACATATTGCGTGTCCGTTAGGAGCAGACGCTGTGGACAGACTCGATGAGGGTTTTGGCATTGTATCCAGATTTGCCCAACTCCATAAAATGAACTGTATGCTCAGCTATCTCTGGGACCTGAAAACAGACAGATAACATAATCTCGGTTACCGAATTAGTCCAGGATTGTAAACGAAATGCCCACCATGCATTCGACGGACCTAGGATCATACATGTCCAACACAGGTTTTCACCAATGCCTAAGGATGCTATCAAAGTAACAGGAATGTGTGTTCACACAAGATCCACCATAACTTCAACATAATTCAGCATTCTCGGGAAAAGTGCCAACTATGATGAAGTGTGGGGAAGATTTTCATTGATGCACACTGAAGGCTGAGCGGTTACTGGGCCCGAGATTAGAAAACGTATTCAGCATACCTGAATTTCAGTCATTTCGAAGGGTCTTGATGTAACCTTCTTCATCCGAGGCAGAGAACACACCAAAGTATCCAGCTACGTAGCAGATGAGTGAAAACTTTTGAACTTCATGAAATTGTTCGATTTGAATTACCATATCGGAAACTTTAGCCTGAATTGCTGCATTGCAGCGTTGTGCACAAGAACCATTTGTCACGGCTGCTCCATGTCAATTCCGTACAAAAAAACAATCAAACTGCCGTAGTAGTGAGTGAAGGGCGGCTTGGAGTACATCCATGTCAGCAATAGAAAGGCACCTGTTGAGGAGCTGAGATACCAAAATTTAACTGAACTGAACTGAATTGAACTGAACTGAACTGAACTGAACTGAACTGAACTGAACTGAACTGAACTGAACTGAACTGAACTGAACTGAACTGAACTGAACTGAACTGAACTGAACTGAACTGAACTGAACTGAACTGAACTGAACTGAACTGAACTGAACTGAACTGAACTGAACTGAACTGAACTGAACTGAACTGAACTGAACTGAACTGAACTGAACTGAACTGAACTGAACTGAACTGAACTGAACTGAACTGAACTGAACTGAACTGAACTGAACTGAACTGAACTGAACTGAACTGAACTGAACTGAACTGAACTGAACTGAACTGAACTGAACTGAACTGAACTGAACTGAACTGAACTGAACTGAACTGAACTGAACTGAACTGAACTGAACTGAACTGAACTGAACTGAACTGAACTGAACTGAACTGAACTGAACTGAACTGAACTGAACTGAACTGAACTGAACTGAACTGAACTGAACTGAACTGAACTGAACTGAACTGAACTGGACAGAATTGAACTGAACTGAACTAAAATAAAATGAACTGAACTGACCTGAACTGAACTGAAATAAAACGTACTTAGACGACTTCTATCAGGTGATGTTATTCTTGATTTGATCACAGGTTCACATCATGCAATTTGAGAACGTTTTACCAGAGCACTTCGAATCGTTCAATATTTCCATGATCCTTAACCAACCTCCACCTTCTATGATTCGCCATGGCGATAGGCGCCATAGACATAAACTCGCTTCGAAAACTACCCCACAAATAGTTGGACACCATGATTTGGAATGAACGTCCAATATTAAGAAAATAACGAGAGTGCCAGATTTGCCCCGAACTTACCTACCTCGAATTGATCCAATACGGCCTCGAAACATATCAGCCCATCCCTCATGGACAAGTCGTTCACCATGGGCTTACGGTGCGTTATCACATCCAAGATAATAGCGTGAATCGTTTCCTTGACGATGTGGCCTAGCTGAGAATGCGATAGGAATAGTTGTGGGGGATTGTAGCTAGACTGTAAGATATTTTCCGCCCAAATAAATGGACGACGTTCAAGTTTCAGCTGGCTTCGAGAAACGGCAGCCAAAACACTATATTTATTATCGTTTACCTGCACCATGCATCCTCAACACGTATTCACCACTAAACAAATAAATTCTTACCTAGAAAGATCTTTTTATTTTACATTCATTTATCTTTATGAAATGAATTGTGTAAGTAAAGCAACTACAAACCTGAAATGCACGGTTCAGTTTTCGCCGAACGAATTGGTGTCCTTCCTCAGTTATGGCCTTTATCAGGTGTCGTGTCAGTGGAAACAAATGCATCCGAGATGAAAGGTATGTGTCTACAACATTCGGCTGGAACAATGAAAACGATTAGGTAACATATACAGATAAAAGAAGCCGTGAAAATGCTGAATGAGAGAATGGGCTCCCTAGACTAATATCATCTGGCTTTCTCTCTCTCTCTCTCTCCCTATCTATCTATCTATCTATCTATCTATCTATCTATCTATCTATCTATCTATCTATCTATCTATCTATCTATCTATCTATCTATCTATCTATCTATCTATCTATCTATCTATCTATCTATCTATCTATCTATCTATCTATCTATCTATCTATCTATCTATCTATCTATCTATCTATCTATCTATCTATCTATCTATCTATCTATCTATCTATCTATCTATCTATCTATCTATCTATCTATCTATCTATCTATCTATCTATCTATCTATCTATCTATCTATCTATCTATCTATCTATCTATCTATCTATCTATCTATCTATCTATCTATCTATCTATCTATCTATCTATCTATCTATCTATCTATCTATCTATCTATCTATCTATCTATCTATCTATCTATCTATCTATCTATCTATCTATCTATCTATCTATCTATCTATCTATCTATCTATCTATCTATCTATCTATCTATCTATCTATCTATCTATCTATCTATCTATCTATCTATCTATCTATCTATCTATCTATCTATCTATCTATCTATCTATCTATCTATCTATCTATCTATCTATCTATCTATCTATCTATCTATCTATCTATCTATCTATCTATCTATCTATCTATCTATCTATCTATCTATCTATCTATCTATCCATCTATCTATCTGTCTATCTATCTTTCTATCTATCTGTCCATCTATATCAAATTATCTAACGATTTGTGTTTTTCTCCATCTCGCTCTACGTGTGTCCATTCGCCTTGCTGTTTATGTGTGTGTCGTTTACATATTTGCTGTCCATCTGGCATCTTTTATCTGTCTGCTTTTCTCCTCTTGCGCCTATAGCTTTTTAGTTACGTATACGTTTATTGAAATGTAAATACGTAGTTTCGTACACGTCATTCTATCAGAGAGCTAATAATTAGCTGAAAGATCTTGTGACGCATTTCAGACTCTCGCGCCAGTCATCCTTGTTCTCGGTATCGAGATAGGGTTGGTCCTCCGGCAGCTGAAATTACCAGCTTGTCTCAAGTACCCGTTTTTCCAAACAAAACGAACAGAACTGAACTATGGTAAATCCCTTAAGACACTAGCAGTAAAACCGATTTAGGATATGGATTAGAGAGCTGACCAGCTCGTTGATTGTGGAGAATGTTAGGTGCCTTTGGTTCACAGGAAAGCCTGTTTTGATATCGACTCGGATGGTTGAAAGTCTTTTTATCACTGAATTGACTGACACAATCGCTTTCATAGGAACTCAACTTGTTAGCCTGGCGTTAAACTGTGGAAGAGGCACTCGGTTCCCCAAACAGATATTGGCGCAAGTAATGACATTTCAAACAGTCAAAATATCGTATCGAAAATTGCGATGAACAACTACAGTTATTTCTGTATCTCGAGAAGTCAATAGGGCATCTAGTCTCCGTATTATCTACGCACCAAGAGTGACCGTATACGACCAGCTTCCTTGTTTATCCTATCTACGGTTGCCTAACAGTGCAAATAGGTCTACCCCGGTGTATCACGTCGTATGTTGACAATGAAATTATCCGCGTTCATTATGTCCATAATTTTATTCCCCACCCCACTTTTGTGTTTAGCGTGAATATATCAGCTGACGTTTGTTTGTCCTTACCACATCACCTCCTTGTCCCTGAGGTCATCCGGCCGTTTGTTTCCAAGCGGAGCGTTTGTTTTGGACGAGTATCTAGTGTCAAGGTTTGCGTAATTTGCCAACTTCTCTTACCGTACAGGACTGTGCTTTGCCTACCCGGAGGTTCTGATATTATGCGTCATTCGAGGATACCGTTTACTCGTTGCAGTACTCGACATCTTAAGTCGCCTTGTTTGTAGTAAAGCTGTCATCAATTGGGAGCAATTGTGAAGGACACGGTATCGAAGGATGCGAAAACAACTGAGGCTGCGGAGGAAATAATTGCAATTCAGTTTGCTTCGCGCCCCGTTTCTTGTAAGTCACTTTGTGCATCTGGTCGTACAAGTAGTGTAACCAAGAAAGCCTTAAGGACTGGTCAGCTCCAGGAGTATCGGGTTAAAAGGACGGTCGAGCTCCAGCGGGCTCTCATAGATGCGCGTAGCAAAACTGAGTTATCCAAAATTGAGCTGGACGCCGAAGAGGTCTTACTAGGTGAAGTCTGCGGAACAATGGCCTCAAAGGAACAAATAACGGAGAACGTGGAAAATTGGCAGAGAGGAAAAACCTCTAGGAAATGCTGGCATATCAGAGGGCCATCTTTAGGTCCAAAGCCGGTCGTTTCCGCCACTCGAACGTCAGCCACTATGGACCTACCAAAGGTGGAAATATCATACTTTGATTATAATCCTAGTCATTACTGGAGGATCACCCGCCAAATTAAGGTATGCATTGAGGGCAAGGTGCAGGACGCCGGTCAGTGGCTCCTTCACCTGATCCACTACTGTCAAGGCGACGCGAACGCGGCCATTAAAGAAGGTGTGATGCTCCCACCGGAAGTGGCATACTCCAGGGCTCGGTAGATTCTACGCAATCTTTTTGGTCAGCCTCATATTATCGCTCGCTGTCTACTAGAAAGCCTGTTTCGTTTTGCACAACAGGCCACTGGAGCAGCCAATTTTTTGTCGGACTTGTGCATACAAATCCGCAGTTCTGAAATTGCGCTGACACAGATGTTTTACATGTTAGACTTGCACTCACTAGGGGTTTTAGGGAGAATTGTGCGATCTCTTTCCTCGACATTGCAGCGCAAGTGGGCTAAGGTGGCAGATAAGGTATCTGCAAGTTGCCGAGACCAAACGGAGTCGGACCGGACCCAAGGAGTCGGTTTGGGCAACTGGCTCAGGAGGGGGACATAAGACGCCCGTCAATAACGTCGAATTCTGCCAACCAACCAAGCCTTTAGACGGGATGGTTCTGCGAGATTTCTAACCAAATTCAGGCCAGAGGCAGGCGGTCGTCCATGTGCTTGCACATTATGTTCACAACCCCACCCAATTTCCAGTTGCCAGCGCTTTTTGACTATGAAACTTACTGACAGGTGTAAATGCATACGGGAGCATAATGTATGCTTTGCCTGTTTACGAGACACCCACATGGCCAAGGACTGCCGTCAGCCAGGTTGTGGAAGGCCATCACAGTTTGGTACATACATCACAACCCGGAAACCAACCCTCGACATTCTCAGAGGCGGAGATATTTTGTGCCCTAACTCGAGGTAGTCGGGTTCCGGCACGCCTAGGAGTTATTCCTGTCAAGCTTGGCAGACCTGCGTTTTTAGATGCTGGGTCCGACATAACGCCAGTAAAGCGGGACCTTTCGGTGAAAAATCGGGTAAGGCTGCTACCCACATCTATGGCCATTGATACACTGGGCGGTTCTATGGGATGCACATCGGAAGCTAATGGCATCAGGATTTCATCAATGGATGAAAGCTAGTCGATAGATGTTGACAAGGCATTCGTCGTTGATAGCTTACGTATGCGAGCTGTCTCATCTAACAAAGAAGCGGCTCACGTTAAGGAACTTGCCTTCGACGAACTGACAGAAGAAGATGTTGGAATCCATTTTGAGTGTGACGTATCCGAAGCGTTCTGGGTCTTCAACCTGCGCCTCAAGGGCAAAACAGCCGCTTTCTGCAAAAACCTTACTCGGTTGTGTACTTCTTGGCTCGATGAAAAATTGAACAAAGCAGAAGGCCGTCAGTCATCGTACATATGGACGCAGTCAGGGCATCCAGAGGCATTTGCGGCGACTGTACAACTCGGAATTCGCAGACAATTCAGCATCGAACACTAGTCTCCCTTAAGAGGACCAAGAGCACAGTTGATGTCGGCGTCTGTTGCGCTGCGATCAAGTAGGCACTATCAGCTGCGCTCCCATGGAATGATAACGCACTTGCCCTACCCGATACCTTCCAGGTGGCCAGAAAACTTCAAAATAAGCTGAAAAAAGACTGTGAAAGGATCGTGTTTTACACGGAAATTACGATAATGTGCTTTGCGCATACCTGGGAGAAGGATACATTGAACGGATGGCAGATGCTCTCACATTGTCATTAAATTCAAAGCAGTGGTATCTCCCATAGCATCCGGTTATTGACTCGGGTTGTATTTGACTGCGCTTCCAAATGTCATGGTGTCCCTAAACGATCAACTTTATCAGGGCCCTGAGTTAGAAATGGCCTCTAATGGTAGTAGATATTTGTGAGGTGAGCCCAGATGGCTTCGTACGAACCTTGCTTGCCAAAATCAAACGGCGGGCGGCGTTCTTAAAAGAGATATTAGAAAGGTATTTTTAATAGAGGGACGCGATTAGGCTTATACTCAGTCGAATTTTGCACTTTTGATAGGAGAGGACCCGGACCACTCATGTCGGTGGCTGATGGGGCAACATAAAATGGAGATCAGCGCCGGTAGAAGACAAGAACCGGAGCATGTGCTGAATAAACGTGGAGAATTTGGCTGGCATCGTGTCATCTTTTATGCTTACGATGGAATGCCCCACGTTCATCATGTCCTCATTTGTAAACCCCACCCCACTGTTGTGTTTGGTGCGAATGTAGGAACTGAGGTTGGTTTGTCTTTACCACTTCACCTATTTGACTTGTGGTCATCCGGCCATTTGTATCCGACTTTGCACGTGTGACTGTCGCACGCGGGAGCCTGTTTGTTCACTTGCTTTGTATTTTTGTAGTCCAAGTGGACTGTTTGTTTTGAACGCGTACCTACTGTTGAGGTTTGTACAATTTGTGGATCTCTCCTACACTCCAATTACCGTACGGAAATCCAGCTCCGACTTTGTTATGCCTACCCGGAGGTTCTGCTATTACGCGTCACACGAAGATACGATTCGCCCGGAATCCTCTGAGTTGAGCAACCTTGAACTTTTGAAAACGAAATCTGTATAATGTTATCGGTATAGCACCTTGACGAGGCCTACCAAACTTTACAGTGGGTGACGTCCGAACGTCGTGGCTTCTCTTCCATCATTCGTTGGATGCGTAGGCCACTTGTACCTATAAACTCCGTTTTATGAGGAATCACGGGAATCAATGTGCCTATTCAATCCGATCTCAATTTGACGTCCTTTTGACCAGCTGCGTGCCAAAATTATCAAGACTTACTTTTCCACTTGGGAAAGTGACATATGTTGTCCCACCGTGGCCAGTGTAATAAATGAAAACGTTGTCTCCAGGACCGCTCCAAGTCAACGGGAAAATCAGTTGGGCTTAAATGGTATATAGTGTGGTGGCGCTCTCGCACATAAGAAGGCACAGCAAACGGCCGTAGAAATGCAAAATCAATTGCACTATTTCCCCAAAAATATGGATTTTTTCATAATTTTCAGAATGTTAGTTGTAATGTAAACGGCGTTGTTTAACTGGTGATGAAGGAAATCAGAAGGATATAAAAAGTTACAGGGTTCAGTCTTGTCCATGGCGTACATTTCTTGTGAAAGGAAAAAATATGTTCATCTTTGAGTTATTTAATCGCACAAGTACTGAGCGAGTTATCAGTTGAGCAAGCAACACACGAAGTTAATGGATACCGAATAGGCGTGTCAGAATATTGTTGGGTACATGTTACTGTCTACAATGAGCTTATTGCATGGCCACATGAATGAGGGAATTAAAAGTGGACTATTGGAACGCCTGCTGGTTTGCTGTTGTTTCACGCATTGTAGCGGCACATTTGGCTTTTAAAACACGCAGATGGTTGGAGCCAGTATTCCAATTTAGTTAGTTTTAGTTAGTATAACCGAGGTGAAACGAAACTACGTTTCGAAAGACATTCACAAAGCCATTTGCTCAGCTATTTTCTGATCCTGGTGGTCGGTTTGCAAATTTTCCGTCACCAACGGAAGTGACATCATGAGTGAGTGATTGGGTCGGCAGTTCTTCCATATCTGCTCGATATTATGCTTTGATCGAGAGAGCGCTCATCTGTCCGCTGTATTCCCAGAATAGGCCCAACAACATATTCCGTTTGAAAATGTGGTTGCTGTATATGGTCTGCATTCCCTGAACTCAAGTGTTTTCTGTCTCAGCACCATTTGTTCATGGTCTGATTGATCGGTTACCGATCACTCTTGTGTAACGGTCTCCTTCCCCGCATTTGATTGGCTCTCAATGCGACTTGTGCGTTTGGTTTTTCATTTCGATTGATTCGTTCTGATTTCCTGTCGAGCTGTTGTCCGATTTTTCGGAGTTTGTTTGAGTGAATGCTCTTTCCGTTGATAACATCCTTTGCGTAATGCAAGGGACGTTATCACGCTTGACCACCTATCTATCTTTCTCTACCTAACAGACTGCTTGCGGGATCGAATCTCTGAATCGGTTAATACCCACAACGATCGGGTAGTCAAGGAGTGCACCGCCATTCCGAGTCCACATAATGTACAACTGACAATGGGAGATTTATGATATGCAAGCGAATAAAAGTTATCCTGGTTTCCTGGCTTGCATCTGTAAACCGACTGTTCACCTCCCGCCATATGCGAGTCAAGAAGCCGTGGAAAGATTCACGAAAGATGAACTGCGACTTGCCAATCGACATGGAACCCAAGGCGAGACAGGCACTCTAAGAGCTCAGATTGTTACCGGAGAATGGCGGCGATACGGATCTGAGGGGCTACTATGCAGCCAATTGACTGCACTGCAAATGAACATGGATTTCGACTATCCATTACTGAGGTTTGAGACAACACAGTCAGTCAAAATAAGACCTCAATCCGTGCAAACCACGGTCGACCCACCCCAATTTCTGCAAATC
>NW_008752332.1:56956-66335 GCF_000715545.1 Opisthorchis viverrini
TCGGCAATCACTAGGTGGCTGAGCCGATTGACCACGAGCAGGTGATTAGTTTGCACCGCACCGCACTTGGGAACGCTGTTTGCTGGAGATTTCCTCAAGGAACAAAAACACCTCAGTTCGTCGGGAGTGTGGTAAATCCAAACCTATTATCAATATTGATTTGCGGCATCGGGTTTATCAGTTTCTTAGTACACCATCACATGAAACAAGTTCCATTCATGGCTAGCAAGTCAGGCCTCACGGAATGCTTTCGTGATAATCCGTCAAAGCTGTCTTTCAAACCCCTTGTGAGTAACAAATAAACTGCGTTAATTTTGCATTAAAATGGTGTGAATTCAGTGCGAAAGTTTATCCCGAGAGTGCATTGCTGATTCTTCCGGAAGCGAAAGTCCCAAAGGTTTGGACGTGTTACACATCAATGGCTGCATAGATTCAATGGACTTCAATCCCCATTACCATCCAATTTTCATCAGGAATAGCTGTTAATCCGGGTGCGAATAAAAATCAAACGAGAATCTCCATCACACCAATGTGCTTTCCCCTAAAGCTGAAATAGTGATAAACGTTGATCATGAGATTTTGCATCGGGCTTCACATTATCCTTCAGCCTGACCACATTCGACGGATAATTTAAATATAACCACTCATACAAACTGTTATGCGTATAGCAGATTGAGTGCGGGAGTAATGAGGAGGGTTCCATGTTGAGTCTTACTCGACTGCGCACAGCTCACTCCTTGTGCTGTTCCTTCTTGAGGTGTAAAGAATGGATCTGGCCCCTGGTTCCTCGTTAGCTAGGTGACGGTGTTTGGACATTTTTTAACCAGTTGTGTCCCACTTAGAACTACGATTATCTTGCTGACCATGGATAACACCCTTGGTATTGGAAGATGCTTCATCAATGACACCTAGATGAAACGAACTCGTGAAAGACCCTCAAAGTGTGTTCCAGAACGCCTGTTGTCATTATTGACACTCGAACTGAACATATGTTGTATCTGGCTCTTTCAGATAGAGAATTGACCTCACACACTGATGGCGGTTTGTCCGCCTCAACAATCCACTGAGTAGTGTCTATGTGGCATTCATAGAACCTTTCATACCAGGTTGGTTATTTTGTGGAAATCTTCCATATACGGGGGTTGATATTTCGCCTCCGACTCTCTGCAAAATCCACCATCAATCCGAAAATCCACCTGCGCAAATAGGCTTTTGAATGAAGGCCTAAATCGAAAACAACAGATGGCCTATTATATCTGTAACGGCGAACACTACTGATTAGGTATGTGAGAAATCTCTGGACCTATCGAAGCTCCACACCGCCTCCAATTTACGGTGAATTCTATTACTGAATTTGTGCAACTGCTTTACGTTGTCTGTTTACAGTAGCATAATTTAGACTCTCCTGAGACTCTTGAGAAATTTCGGTTTCCGAAAACTGCTACCAAATGAGATGCTCACTTTTTGGTTCAATAGACTGTAGCTGCTTATTTGGTGTTTGCGGATAAGGAACTTCCCGTTGAAGGGTATTCTACCTTGCACTGGTAGTATCACAGCCCAATTTCCAGTATGGATTTCACGCTTACAAGCTATCCTATGTGAGATAGGCCGCGACTGGTGTCATCAATTCGGTTGCTTTTTCTGCTGTACACCGCGGGGCGTGTAAGCAAGAAGCCATAGACGCTCTGAAATAATTCCGCAGGTTGTTTGCCCATCTTTCACGTTTGCACCCTGAAATAAGCAACGCAGCATACTTGTTCGCTTGATACGCTTGCCGTTTTACCAAAATGTGTATTACAATCCAATCACGGTGGCCGTACTGGTAATCCGGCAGCCTCTTCTGCTTGTTATACTGGGGCTTGTACTAGTACCAACCCCGTATATTATTGTGGTTGTTGAAGACATTATTGGACATTTAGGCAGAATTTGCGCCTCCGCGATTCGTTTGGGTCGGCGCAGAACCAAAGTTGAAATGTAGAGACCTCGGCGGACGCCCGAAAATGTTACGTTTTGAAGACGGGCGAGAATAACTTCCGGAGCAGCCGAAGGCGCCCCGCCGTGTCACGCTTCTTACAAAAGCCACCGGCAGCACAGCCATACCACATCGACATTAGCTATACGTCGCGTCGCTCGTAAGACAGCCTCTGTGTAAACCCAGATCAAAGGCATTTTCGGCGCTGATTAATGTTCCATGATCGCTGTACATAAATGAGGAATACACCGCAGCTGACTGTTGAGAGGACTTTGAAGCCTAACGTTAAACAAGCCTACCAGAAACAATATTGATGTCCCTCCCGGACGTGCCGACTTCTCATGTTTACTCCTACTGGAAAGCGTTTTCTGCAAGATGCTGCTCACCACGCGTGTGGAATAGTGCATTAAACGAGATGCACCTACTGAATTTGGCTAACGCTCTTAATTCCTTCGAAATTTGGACAAGTTTTCTGCTTGGTAGAGAGCGCAATATCATTCAACGAACGGTCAAACATCTGGTGGGAAAACACCACCTGCATGGGTTGAGAATCTTTGTGGATTGTAGATGTAGAGGAGGCAAGAACCTCTTGTGTTATGTTTTTCCTATGCCAGCTTATACACACAACAGGCCCGAACAGGCCATTCGTGACTGATTAACTGCAGCAATGACAGAGATCGTGTAACCTCCGAAGGATTTAGAAATAATTGGTTGCATGTTGTACTTCAAACTTTATCAAGCTGCTGGGCGTGACCAACTAGAAATTACTCCAATCAAACATGGATGTGAAATACGTTGTCCTTGCTTGTCTAACTGATTTTCTTCTTAGGACAGGGTAGAAACAGTCTAAACAATCTGAGTTGATTCGATGAGGTCCTAAGTGGGTGAATCTGTCACCCAGGAATTAGCCTGACTTCCGTTGGGACAAGAACGTTTCGTGTGCCTACTTTATATCGCTTCCCGAGGGTTTTAAAATACGGGGCCTAGGTACCGGTAGCAGGGTTCCAGGCTTCCAGGGATTGTGTGGACCAAGTGTGGGAACGATGAAATCGGCACTCGCTGGACCTTATTATTGGCTACTGACAAATCCAATATGCGTAACCGATTTGCATACGATTTTCACATGACCCCTCGCAAATACGGCACGGGCAAACTGGTGAATTCAATCACAGTGATGTGTTTATTTCAAATAAACACTACTTGAGTTTACCAAGTATCCAAGAAATATTTCCTCACATTACATGTAATTTCCGGTGAATCGGTAATGACCCGTTTGAGTTAACAACTAATGTCGCTGCAACGTAAACGGTTTTGTTGAGATTTCTGAAATATCGTAGCACGACAAGGAACATGCTAACTAAATCGAATATAGGCAAATTGATGTGCATCCTTTGGTTGTGGATTTGATCAACCATCTTCACAACCATACAGATAATTGGGTAGAACACAACTGTTTGTTCGAAAACAATTTCATGTGGAATTTAGACGAACATTGGGCAATAAAAACAGTGAAACTCCAACTGAGACGTACTTGATGTCGATAACTTCTCCATGTTTTAGAACCAGCAATAAGGAGGGCCCAGTTAGTTGACGGTTCGTTGTTAAATATCGCTGACAAATAGTGGACACCGGCGACTTCCACAAATGCAACATGGGCGACGCAGAACAAGAACGCAATAAGAAGCAGACAACGGCGCATCAGGTCCAGTCTTGTTTAAAGATTCATCTGTCCGGATTTTTATACTATGAGCCTCTTCTAAATCGGACTTTGCCTTACACATGTAACGCGATTGTGTGAAAATCTATCCACCATAATCTAATAGAACTGCGGTACAAAGTTTTTGCTAACCAGGGTTACATCGACCGTTTGTATCATCCTGTCCAAGGGCTGACAAGTTGCGCAATATTTTCTAGGAATGTGTTCAAATTGGCGATTTGTGGTGCCCTTTAGGACAATGTGGATCATTCAGTTGAGCATGCTCTCCAGATTGTACTGAGCAGCGACCGAGTCCCCAGGCGAAACCTTGAAACAAAAAATTTACTTTTCGCTATGGATTTAGTTTTCATAAATTCCAAGGATCTGGACGATTTAAATGTTGCTCCGATAGTCCACCAGATTTCTGTAATCTTTATTTTCAATTTTTGGAATCGGGTTGCGCGTAGTAAGATTTTCTTTTGTAGATTGATCAGCAAGCGATGATATCACGATGCCTACATCAGCATCGTGGGCATTTCGAATTGTGGGCGTCTGGTGGTGGCTTCAATCTATGTGCGTTAATTTTTACGCTAAGGTACAACCATGATTTTTTTGGAAGCCTAGCTGTTGAAAAAGCAATAGGTGAAGTCAATGAAAGCACAGCGTGCTAGCTGGCTACAGTTAGGTGCTTACATACCCATGCATTAATTCAGGCAGCTTGGAGTGATAATGACAACATGAACGCTAGGGCATCAATTAACAAACCTATCCGGCAGCCTCTCCAACAATGATTGGCTTAATGTTGGTTCACTTCAATCATTCGCAGGTACCTACACCTGCTAGCATTTATCAAGGCAGCCTGGAGAGAGACTCACCACATGAACACCAGTAACGCCTAATAAATCCATGTCCTGCATTATATCCAAATTGATTTGTTTTCAAAAAAGAGCTTTAAAATTCTGCGATCTATGAGGGAAGATTTCGGTCTCCGGATGAATAATGTCATTTTCTAAAAGAAATTCAAATTGTTTCCTATGTTAAATCTGGTGTTCCATGAAATTTTCATTGTGTCCCTAAGGGTAGGGAGTGATTACCACTCGCCCAGATGTCCGGTTAATTTGTGGTGTTCATCTACGCAATTCCTTCTGATAGATACTCTAAATTTATACGAGAAAAGCCCTGGTTTGGAGGTAAATTTATCCCTCTCTGATTATGACGAGATCTTGTGAGATTGTTGCTTGGGGGCGTAAACACCATGTGAATCACTACAAGCTACTCACCGTGTTTAACCAGATGAATATGGGGACCAATTTGAGAATTTAACCTTGGACGTCACCTAGCTTAAACTAGATGATTTCACTATTTTCAGGTCAACATATGTGATTGCAACGGGATCCTTAAACACAATGCTATTTATGTACGGAATGCTTTCATGTGGCATTGGTCAAGCTTCGCACGTTGTGCTGCAGTTATAAGCTGCAAACATCGGCTGTGATCTGCCACTAGATATCGGCGATATACTGTGGTTGGCTCGTCCGGGGAAACACGTATGTCTACGCTAAACTTGTTGCAACCGTCATTTTGCCAACGAAGATTTCATCGCGATTCTTGGTATATGGTGGGTTCTATAAACTCGCGGAATTGTGCTGCTGGTATCACTTTCTCACTTACCGGATGAAATGTTAATGAAAATACGCAAAACGCTTTTCTTGTTGTCGATTGTGGGATTGTTTTCCGTACAACTCCGAGTTCACTGGAACTCGCGATTTGCTGGTTTTAGAACTCATGCGTAATCTCGAGTTGTTTTGTAACAGACAAAGTGCAAACAGAAATCTGTGACATCCAGATCATTTTTCTTACCTGGAAACGCACGGAAGCAAAGCCACATACCCCCATTCTCAGAGAATGTGTCACTCTACCGTACGTCTTTTCCGTGGTGGAGCTGTCGGTCATTCTTTCAGCGAAGCTGATAATTTTCCAGCAGCTCACGACCGCCTTCTCCGAAAGACATCTAGCTTACTGCGGAAACATTTGTGCACCAATCGCCAAGCGGCTGGAGACACCGCGATATCAGAAAGTAACAGCATGTCTCAGGATCCTGTCCATCTAAACAAATCGGACAAAACCGATATATGGCAGGTCCCTGAAGGAGCTAGCGGTAACACCAGCTTGGGGTATGTAGTAGAGGGCGTGAATGATTCGCTGACTCTGAGGAAAGGAAGCTGACCTTGGCCGATCTTAATGCGTTCGGCAGTAAACTCCACACCCACCATTGTGGCGGTTCCCTTCCCTCGCTTGAATGAGTTCACAATTACGGGAGTTGACACTGCTCACAGCATACCGTAACGCTAAATCATGATTAACATGTGGACCAGTGATGAGTTTGCTCTGAATTCCACAATTCCACCGATTAGGCACAGTCTGAGTGGAAAAACCACTGATTGTGTAGAGAAACTGGTCAGCTCGCATTTCACTTCACAGTTGGAAACAAATAGAGCTTTGAAGGCAATATGTGTAAACGCGAACCTCCACACTTGCTAAAATTCAATGGCAAATTTCTTAACACTTGGATGACGACCACGTCCTCCTACCTACAAATGAGTGTACCAGGTCTGAGCACACCATCCTGTTTATAACGTTATAAAACTTTGAAATCAATAAGGAATACTTCACGATGTTTTGCAACCGCCACTTCCGAATCACTGCCAATAACTACTTCGGGATATTTAGCTAACTTGAAATGGTTGGTTAGTAGCCCGTTCAAACTGGACGCTGCAATGATCTGATCCGCTGCTCATTGTTCCAACTATAAATCGATATAGGTGTATATGTTTGCAGCATTCCAAGTGACGTCATGTTGGTTTTACCGAGTCTTTGGTCCAAGAACGTTGAATAAATCATCTGAACAACTCATTCAACGTCATCACCATCGTCACCATAATAATCATCATGATCGGTGACAGCTTGCCGCTAGAGGTAAAAGCTGATGCGTACCTGTGTAACATACATAAGTTGTCTCAAAGATTAGGTGTGAAATACAGCAGAAAATGTAGAATATGAGAGGACTAGTGGTTGCTCAATACAATCATTCTTAGATGCCCACATCTCCATGCATTATTTCGGGCAAACTGGAGAGAGACTGAAAACAAGGGCGCGAGTGACATCATTTAACAGCCATATCCGGGTGCATCTCCATCTTGAGTCAGTCTCGAATGAGAATTTTAAGTGTCTGCGATGGTTGCGAGAGATTTCAGTGCTTCGAATAAATACCGACTATTTCTGAAATTTACACGAATGTTTTTCTCTGTGCAAACTAGGGTGACATGAAATTTTGTGTGTACCTACGGGTCAATCTTGCCAACCGCTCACCCAGGTGATGAGTTATATTGTGAAATTCGTTTGTGTCATTTCCACTGGCTTTCTGAAAGCGCTTTTCGAAAATCTTGATATGTATCTAGAAGTCGGTCGTGGACACAGCTCACATATGGAAAGAGTTCCCCGGATTTATTCATGGGATGGGTCCGTCCGGGGATGCACGAAAGTCCACTCCAAACTTGATAGGACCGAAATTTGTCAATCAAGAATTAAGCGGGGATCTCTCATGCTATACAATGGATTCTGACTTTGGATATTATTGTACGTTAACCAAGCTACACTGAAAATGTGAAATTGTTATCGATTTTCGGTTGATTACTTTTGAAATCCATTATGCTGCAATGTGGAAGCACTATAGATACAAGCTTACAAATGGGATTTTCCGTGTTATTTGAGCATGAGATTGTCCCTGAGTGGCGTGTGCAGAGTACTCCACGCTGTACCATCTGACGTCATCCGTTATCTCCTGCCTCATACATATAAAGTGGTTTGCCGGTTAAACGGGAGACAAAGTTCACCGGCTTGATGAAATTTGGCGATGACGTGAATTACAAAGCTTTGTGACCACGGACATGTTTTTGTTTGGTGATGGGACTTGTTCCAACCAAAGTCCACACTTATTCTACCAGCAAACCCATCCCCCTAAAGGTCATTTTTGCCTCATCCCCTCGAATATTTAGAAAACCCAACCATATACTCACTCAATTAATGATTTATTTACCTGTTTTGTCAGAAGATACTGTACCAGGATGTGGTAAGTGAAGCACCTTGAATGTGAATACCATTCAGGATACGATTCACGAGTGGTAGCTGATCTCCTCACAGATAAACGTGTTCATCCGAACCCAACATTAACGTTTTGATTTCACATTTCAGCTCTTCCAGAATTATGCAAGGCTCTTTTATCCATTCGATGCCAGTTTCCTTCTGTATGACAGATGGACAACCACGGGCGTATGAGAACGAGGGGCCAAGTGCTCGGAAAACGAGCCAAGAGGCTCCGAGTAGGTTTCTTGAGATCCACAGTTGCAGTGAACCTCAGTCAAGGTAGAACAGATGTACAGTGCATCCTGGCTTCACTTACCGGGCGAAATGTTGATGAGAATTCGCAAAATGGCTTCTCTTGTTGTCGACGGTGGGATTGTTTTCCGTTCAACTCCGAGTTCACTGGAACTCGTGATTTGCTGGTTTTAGAACTCATGCGCAATCTCGAGTTGTTTTGCAATAGACAGTGTTCAAACACAAATCTGTGACATCCGGATCTTTTTTCTAATCGCCAAAACGCATGAATGTAAAAAGGCATACTTCCATTTTCAGAGAAAATGTCACTCTACCGTAGGTCTTGTTACGTGGTAGAGCTGTCGGACATGGCCACTGACAGCAACCAACCTAGGATCTTTTGGGATCCACCATCAAAATCTGTCATCTCAGAACCCCAGCTGAAGTAAACTGGTGTCTGTAAATCCACAATGACAGAGTTATAAAAGGAGTTTTCGGGTGTGCAACAGAGACTTCGATCGAGCAAGTATGAGGGTAAGAAATAAACTCAGGGGATTCTGTGTGTGCCGATGTGAATATCCTTCCAGGACAAAGCAAAATCCCCTAACTATGGCAATGCGGGAATTTCTGAACTGATTCAGATGATGTTTCAATACCTGGGACCCATCATATTCACAGATTAATAAATCAACATCCACACACAAGGCTTTTACTTATAAAAGTGGAATTTCCTACTGAAGAATTGGCGAAAAGTTTTGGAAGGGCATTTCGAATTAGAGTAAGAGGAAAGTGGATGTTTACGGAGTCTCCACGTCATTTCAGAAGAAGCTCTACCGGTACGTTCAAACAGTCATTAGAAGAATTTCAGATGGTGAATGAGTAAATTGGCAGTCAATTCAGGATCGCTGCAAATAACTGCTTCGCGTCCCTTTGTTGACTTGAAATAATGTATTAGTTGCCCGGTTAGAACCGGACACTCCTTTGGTCTGACTTGGAACAAGTCAACAGTATGCACTCTGTTCAGTTTGACCGAATAACGGCAAAATTCGGATCGCTCGCGCGAGCTGAATAAATATATTTTGGCGCCGTGATCGGTTGAGTCACAAACAATTCCAACGTGAAACACTGGTTTCACCGTGTCGTCTTCTCGGCTATCAGCAATTATGTGCGACAGCATGATATGGCTGAATTGACGAGGTCTTGCCCCAGACCTCTCCTAGCTGATTTCGTTATGTGACCGTAATTCTGATTGTGTAGGAGTTTGTCCTAGTTGGGTACGAAGGATTTCCGGTTTGCGATAACCGTCCAACTCAGCAAAGATAAGAAATCTAATTATT
>NW_008752332.1:67392-90519 GCF_000715545.1 Opisthorchis viverrini
AGCAAATGATCTACGGTGTATATCGCCGCTCATATAAAGAACCCACTGACCGCGTGAATCCCCACTAAAAGTTTGCCGAGTTTCAAAATCGCTTTGACGTCTGCGCTGTGTCCTAACAGATCAAAATGGCTCTAATCTCTCAGGGTTCTTCTTCGTAAACAAGGAACTGCCCTCTTGTGGAAAAATGAAAGTTTCTGACCACATGAACGAGCTCCACTTTTTCCTGCGGACACCATCATGCGTATCATGTTACAAAATCAAAAAAACGTTGAAGAATGCTACACAAGGCTTTGCAGCCGCCAAAAAGTTCAGTTGAGAGAACATTCACCTGGTGCGCTTTGCCTAAATTTCACACTGGCAAGCATTACCAGAATCACCGCAAGTAAATATTTTGAGAGCCTTTGCTTACCAGAAATAGTTTGTTAGTAGCCCTGGAAGACGCAATAATCTAACTTCAAACAAGCTGGTTAGAGGCATTATTTTTTGTTTCAAACTGAAGGATTTCAACGCGGGAATCGCTCCCACCGCCTGGTGAAATATACTTTGGTGCCGTGACAAACTGAGTGTCACCCTGTTACTTATCCGGATATCTGTATTTCGCGAGCAATACAGTAGTGTGATTTTCACCTAAACTGCGCCAATACCTGCCGTCCACCGCATTGTGAACAGGCGCACGAAGTCCAGAACCACATTTTTGTGTATGACATTCCTGCCAAATCAGGCGAGAAGTGTGAACGACGTGAAAACACGATTGAGGGCCTGATTATTCCGTATGGATCTACGGACCCGAGAATGTGTGATGAGGCGGACCACTGCCGTATTCAAGTTAACTACCACTTGTCACAAGCTAGATATTTGAAACAAACCATATGGAGAGGTTTCTCGGATGGAACTTGTTGGCCGCAGCATCTTATATTTCCATCAAAATATTTTGCTTTTGGTTACTAAGCCAGTCCGGCACACTGTGATTGACACAATCGATTTCCAAACAGCTCAACCAAGGAGACTGTCATCGTAATGTAGAGTGTCCACTTGGTTCCCTGAACGTATTATAGCATATGTAGTGACTGTCACCATAGACAGTCCAAAACAGCAAATGTTGCGCTGAACACCTGCTACTGTTGCCCTATCATTCCGGTGCATCAGTACATCATATTGACCTTGGAAAATTCCAACTGGACGACCTCCCGTCGCCTGAAATAAACAATAAACAGAAACATATCAGACCATTATTAAATAAGATTGCGTCTTACTCCACACAATGAAGTACCGCCTAACTCAACATCCGTAGTTATACAATTAGATACCACGTGCTCGTGGTGAAGAGTCCGATTGATCAATAAATATCAATTCCGAAACGTTCCTTAAACATCATCTAAGTTTACTGGTTCAAAGCATCGTTACGTTCTACCGAAACAATTATTGTGTCTTCTTTCTTTCTTCAAAAGATTGATACTGTCTAGAGCTGCTTTATCCGGGTGCCCGGGCAAGCTACCGCAATTTACTGATGAATCAGTAAACACTCTACTGTTTCCTCACATCATACTTATACAACAATTGTTAGGGATTTAGCGCTTTAATGCAGTCATCACACTCATCATCATCATAGTCAGCATCCGTGATCAACACTGACGCTTCCCTGCGTGCATTCAAAAATGATTTGAAGATTTTTTCAAGAAATAAGACGGTATTCACCTACCAATAATGGTTTCTGCACACGGACAACAAAACTTCAGAGGATTGTTACTGGTTCAAACTAGATCAGCAGCAGAGGTGACATTAATCGACGAAGGCTGAGTGTTGTTCAATCCCCGACTAAAAGCTTCTAGCAGATGGCCACAGCCTATGTACATACAAAGACCATGCAAAGAACAAGCAAAAACCATGCTTGGATTTTCATTCCGTTACTGACCAGTGCGGTTTTTATCCGTACGCGTAGGAGGCTGTGCAGCAGGATCTCCACGACCGCACGCCAGAAAATGCGCCACCCACTTCACATAGCAGAACGAAAAACATTGCAAAACATAGAAACATAATAACAGGACACCATTTAAAGCTTCATATTTCTGAACATATATTTCGAATGCATGAAGGCAAGGATTGTCTTTGAAACTCCTGGCGTAGAGCAGTCACAAGACATGACGGATGTTTCTCGTGAACTCGAAATTCTCAACGATTTAAGCGTGATCGTACGGAACGGATGGTCCATGTTTTGAACCCAACTTCAGGATTTCGACGGCTCCTGCATAGTCGTTGGCAAATAAGCAGTTTCTCAGCCCTCTATGATTCCTTTGGGCGGGGGAGCAGTTAGGCACAGAATCGGTGTTCCAGGTGAACTAGCGTTGACTTTTCGGAAATACTGTCCAAAAAGATCAGCTGAAGGACAAAGTTTGAATGCGTTTCGCGTGGCCCTCCTGTCGGTATAACTGGTTACCCTGTCAAATATTTTTTGCCAACTTGTAATCTCAGAGTCGCCATGTCCTCTGCAATGCTAGTAGCTACGTTGCTGCCGGTAATGTAAAGCTCACTTGGAAAGGGCGCGCGAGGAACAATGTTAGCGTCAGTAAGCTTGCAGGCACAAAATCGATAGAATGAATGGTTGGGCAAGTCTGCATAGTGAAGTTTAGCTCTAATCAAGTTTCATGAAAATTTAAGAATGCAATCTCATTGGAAACGTTCGAATGACGTCACACTACAAGCGGACAGCAAAGCCAGTGTTACCGCTAGTGCCTTAAGGGACTTCCCATATATCAGTTTTGTCCTATTTGTTTAGGTGGACAGGATTCTGAAACATGTTGCTGATTTCTACGGTCTGGGAGGCTACATCTGCTCGGTACGGAGAACTATGGCGATTGGTGCACAAAGCTGAAATGAGCTACGCCCTGCCTGTGGCCTTCGGACAGCTCGGTGTGCATGGCGTATTTGGGAGAATGCACCTGCGAACTCCTAGATAATTGCAAGTGTTGCTGAAATAATGGCAAACGCACATAACTACGTACATGTAAACCTGCCTACATATTTGCAAACAAAGAGGGGAAAGCAGACAGAGTGAAGCATGGATTGAAATATATATTGACAGAAAGAAAGACATATAGATAGATAGATATGTAGAGAGATAGATACATAGACAGATCGATATATAGATAGACAGATAGATAGATAGATAGATAGATAGATAGATAGATAGATAGATAGATAGATAGATAGATAGATAGATAGATAGATAGATAGATAGATAGATAGATAGATAGATAGATAGATAGATAGATAGATAGATAGATAGATAGATAGATAGATAGATAGATAGATAGATAGATAGATAGATAGATAGATAGATAGATTGATAGTCAGGTAGAAAGATATAGTTATATGTAGAGAGTAGGTAGCTAGTCATTTAGACAGACATATAAATAAATAGTTAGATAGATGTATTGATTGAGAAATAAATGGATAGATAGATTGTTGATTATATAGACAGACAGACAGACAGGTAGATAGATGGATAGATAGATATATAAATAGATAGTTAGATAAATAGCTATATAGATAGATATGTAGATAGTTAGATAGATAGATAGATGGATAGATAGATAGATTGTTAGACTGATAAGTTAGATGTGTATGTAAGTAGGTAGATGGTTAGTTAGATAGGTCGCTACTCAGTTGAGGAATTAGAGTAGGTTCTCCTCTATAGGAAGACAACTCCGTCAGTCGGCATTGAAGGAGCTGTTGTTAACAATAATTTTGGCCATCTGTTTTCTCCTCTAGCCGAATGTTGCAGTTAGACAAACTTCCTTTTGGGCTGATTTATTTTCCATAATTCGACGGTTGGCAGAGGCTACAATCGAAAAGGTTCTCCAAACTGCTCGGCAAAAGCTGCACGGTGAAATGCCTGTATAGTTAGGCAAAATCGCAATACTTCGAGGAACAATCACGAAACAGCCCAACGTTCAACCATCATAACCCCGGAACCCTCGGTGTGACGGAACGGCAGGCGGCCAAACCACAATTCATATCAATACCTCTGTCTCATTTTCAGTGTGTGGTGTGGTTCCAATATTTTGACGCCAAATTTCAGAGATCTGTTTGTTTAATTTACAATATCATTGTCCATTGGGGAATTTCACTGAAACGCACAGAGACTCTAATTGTCAGGTTGCTTTCATACGATTCGATCTATTTGGGGGATTTTGAACCAAATATATCGTAGAAATTTTTCGAAACCGGATGGTCTCCTTAAATAACTTTAGTGAGTTTTCAACAAGCCAGCTTGCCTGACTGATTTAAAAATAACTGAAACCGTCTCGATGAGTTTACATTCCTTCACACTTACGATCAATAGCTGATGCATCCAGCATCCTCTCTTTCATTGATGATCTTCAAAATTGCATATACTTCATTATCAACACCACAGGCTTAGTAACATCAACTGTACTATTCATGTGGTTGCTAAAGCTTAAATTTTTTCTCCAGTTGTGCATTCAGTTCAAGTGAAACACCACGGGCGAGATTCGACTGGATTCATTTTGGTCTCTCGTCTAAACCAAATTCGTATGCAATGGGGGCCTTTGCCGAAATCAGTCCAATTTTGGTTCAAGTAGAACGCGATGTTGACGGAATCTCGGGGATAGAGAATACCTTGTGAGCTACAAGACGGAGGAGACCGGCCATAGTATTAATAAGTATTTTATTTTGCAGAGAGCACAGAGCTTTACTCATCTGCCCCGTAGCTGAATTATTTCACATGGTCCCTGCTGAGTAGTTTATATCAGAGCGCGCCGAGATGTCCGAAATTCCGATATAGTGATATTCACTAACACTTCTCATACATACATTTTTAATCACTGGTCCACCATCCACTCGACATCCAGTGTGCCTCACTGACAATTTTCACCACTCTTTGGCATAATGGCCACTTTTCCTCGTGAATTTTGAATGTTTTGCGTAAACTTTCCTGTGCTTTGGGGGCATTCTTAGGCATTAGTCCAAACGTGTGTTGAACCTGCACGATCCTCAGTCCTTCTTATGCGTGGCGAATCTTTCGTTTACATGACTAGATGGATTTCTTCGCTAAGATCCTGCCGTCAATCTGTCTTCATGTCCGCGAGGCAGCTCTGTACACAGTTCATCTAATGCAGCTGCGCAAAGCGAGACACAAAGCCGAAACCCACGTCGAGCCTGCCCACAACATCTGTTCTTGAACGACACGCACTAGGTTTTGTTATTTTAGCACAATGGAATGAATTGCAGGTGTCCCGTATCGTGGTCACAATAGCGGTTTAGAGGCCGTTAGTACCCAATAGAATGCTAAGTGAGAGTCGTTGGGACGGTGACAGTTTGCCTACCAAAGAATCGTTTGTCCGTTCTTACGGTTGTACTCTAACGACACACGTTTGTTGTATTAGGTTCGTCAACTTGTCTATGCTTATAAGCACGGACGGCCAAAGCGAGATAAACATTGTCCCCCACTACTATCTTGTTGGTCCGATCAAGAAGTTTTGGATACGGTGGTGGCGCAGCATCGTACAGAGTGAGAGCACACAATAGAGTGACCCATTCTTAGGGGGGAAAGAAAACTTACTCAGGAACTAACTATTGTAACAACAAGCGGCACAAAAAGCCGGTTAACCACAGAGTTAATCCACAACAAATTGCGTATGACTATTCTTGAAACGACGTGCAACTCATACGAATAATGGATAGTTTTCGACTGCACACTATCGGGCTCTCGTTTCAGGTTTCATTAGATAGGGGTTGATGCGGTGACAGTTGATCTACAATTGATCTACTGATATGTTTCTTGTGCCTCACGTTCAAAAGCATTCTGTACTGAACAGTAATTACGTGGTTCACTAGACCTGTCTATCCACAGACTGCGACATAGGGACTACAGTATACCAACTCTCCTACAGTGAAGTTTGCTAGACGCTATCTGCAGCTCGGCAACATCCTCTCTAGTAGACGCAGACCAATGCGCAACACCAGCACAAAATTTTTCCTCTTTCGGTAATTGGTTAGGAAGGAAAATAATTGGGGATAGACAAGACATGAAGCATGGATTACCCGTCCTGGTGCATTTTAGTCTTATGACAGTATGTGAGCCGTAGTCCCCTGCCATTGGGGTCAGCATTTTGTTTTATTGTAAGAAATGAGTTTCATCCGGAAATTTGACCGGTACCCTACGGCATGCAAACAGAACATCAGAGGCTGGGTGTCCAGCCAATACCCCAATTTAGGCGGTAATCTGATAGGATGTCATACACAAAGCATTCAGTGATCATTTGAGATAGCTTTTCACCAACAGCCTAGGTAAATTTTCTGGTGTATGCAGGTCTCTTCAACTGTATCATGAATTAAGGCGCATTTCAGAATTCTGTCCAAACATGAGATAGTTGACTCGTCACCTTGTACAAAAAAACTGGTCTGTGTCAAATAGATAACCCATTTAAATTTTGAAGGTCCGGATTAAGCAAAAACGCGGGACACATATATCATCATAGTTGGCTTAATCGAAATTTCCAGTACTAGCAAAATGTGAGTTCACCTAATGTTTTCGTAGGCTTTAGGTTAACGTAAACAAAGCCTTCTGCAACCAAGAAAAGACCTACGATTTACAAAAGCGCAACGTGCAATTCTCCCTGACTAACCTGCTACAAATCCACATTTGAGAATCATGCAACTCGATCCCCGCCATGTTGTTGCCTCTTCAACGAAAGTCATGTTAGAACCATTAGTTGCCCTCTATTGGTGCGAGAGCACTGTCACTACAGAGTGCGATATAGCTCAGTGGTTAGTGCGCCAAATTAGTGATCGGATGGTCCGCCGTTTATACATGATACTGGCATTTTGACTACTCCTTTCTGGAATGGGTCAACGTTTCCAACCTCGCACGGTACTATGTCTGGAGGATTATTTTCATCTACCGTCTCATTACACATGATCTCCCACAGTTATATCGTATTGTGCAAAGACAATGTAGAGGTGATCTTCACATGGACGAACGAGTTATTCTGGCTGAACACATTTTTGAACATCGTAATGAATGCCTACCGTTTATAACCTTGATAGCCATGAAATTTTTCACCTAATGATAGGAAAGTAAGTACTTATTCTTTGTGGGTGGTTGTAATCCTTTTAGGAAGTGACAGAAATCCGTCGACAAGCGTCGGAAACAAAGAGGGACGACTGAACGAAACCTTGAGAAACAACTGCAGCCACATTGGAGATCCCAATGGGGAATCAGGTGCTCGAAGAGCAGTTCCCAGTCCGGAAAGCCAAGTTTAAAGTGCATGTTTTGTCCGCCAGTCATACCGTCGTGCCACAAATGTCCTTAAGACATCAGGCGACACCACCCCGACCCAAGACAGATGGCCACACTTATAGCATGTACGCCGGCAATTGAGAAGAGATGAAAAACGGAGGTTTTGGTCCGTCATACCGTCGTGCCACAAATGTCCTTAAGACATCAGGCGACACCACCCCGACCCAAGACAGATGGCCACACTTATAGCTAGCACGCCGGCAATTGAGAAGAGATGAAAAACGGAGCTGATTAGAGGTGATTGAATGAAATTCTGAAGCACACACACGGAACCAATTTGGATAAACCTGAGTTAGAATTTTTTTTTCATGAACACTCTAGTTAGAAGGGTTCGTTTGTCTTCACGACATCTGCTGTCGGGAAGGGATGGATATTTAATTGTTGATATTAGTGGCGGCACGTACAAATCCGATCGGGAAGTCGTCTATATACCCTTCCAAATGAGCGAGTGTAAAAGCGGTTGGTTACCCATCTTCAAGTTGCTCTTCCCGTTCTCCTGTGTTTTGCTGAATATCCTGGTGGTTTAGATGCGTCGACTGGTTCAAGGGTTACAGCGACCTAACGGCGGATAGTAACCAGCACGTCTGGATCACTGCTGATCGTTACAGTATCTCAGTCACCTTTGCAATTGTCCCGTAGCTCCCGGAAAACCGCCCCCATTCTGATTCACCGCTGGCGGCAAGTCAAGTTACATCTGAATTTTGGGGAAACAGGGGTGACAGCGGTATGCGGCAGCCGATTCTGATAGTTCTTGTCTCACGAGATTCACCACGCAGTTACAGAGCTCCCTCGTACGGTACCGTCTCCGTCGTATCTCGTTTGCGGTGGTCACGGACTCCAAAGAAACCGTGACATTATTTGATATTCAAAATCTCCAGATACCACCAACCACGCGACCGTCACTGCAAATCCTAAACCAGCTAAAACTGACACGTGCGTGACGCCGCTAACGATTAGAAACTTGTTCATCAATTTTACCTCCTATATTTAGTACCGTGACCGGAATACGATCGTAGATCCCACAGCCGCAGACTTATGATGATGTTGGATTGCGAAACGTCCCGGATTTTGCGGAGGCGGCTCGAAGAAATCTCCAACAAATATTCCGAGGTTTGCTCATCAACATAAAGTTGACTACATCTGTTCGTAGTGGTGATGTGGAAAGTGATCGGATGGTCCGCCGTTTATACATGATACTGGCATTTTGACTACTCCTTTCTGGAATGGGTCAACGTTTCCAACCTCGCACGGTACTATGTCTGGAGGATTATTTTCATCTACCGTCTCATTACACATGATCTCCCACAGTTATATCGTATTGTGCAAAGACAATGTAGAGGTGATCTTCACATGGACGAACGAGTTATTCTGGCTGAACACATTTTTGAACATCGTAATGAATGCCTACCGTTTATAACCTTGATAGCCATGAAATTTTTCACCTAATGATAGGAAAGTAAGTACTTATTCTTTGTGGGTGGTTGTAATCCTTTTAGGAAGTGACAGAAATCCGTCGACAAGCGTCGGAAACAAAGAGGGACGACTGAACGAAACCTTGAGAAACAACTGCAGCCACATTGGAGATCCCAATGGGGAATCAGGTGCTCGAAGAGCAGTTCCCAGTCCGGAAAGCCAAGTTTAAAGTGCATGTTTTGTCCGCCAGTCATACCGTCGTGCCACAAATGTCCTTAAGACATCAGGCGACACCACCCCGACCCAAGACAGATGGCCACACTTATAGCATGTACGCCGGCAATTGAGAAGAGATGAAAAACGGAGCTGATTAGAGGTGATTGAATGAAATTCTGAAGCACACACACGGAACCAATTTGGATAAACCTGAGTTAGAATTTTTTTTCCTCATGACCACTCTAGTTAGAAGGGTTCGTTTGTCTTCACGACATCTGCTGTCGGGAAGGGATGGATATTTAATTGTTGATATTAGTGGCGGCACGTACAAATCCGATCGGGAAGTCGTCTATATACCCTTCCAAATGAGCGAGTGTAAAAGCGGTTGGTTACCCATCTTCAAGTTGCTCTTCCCGTTCTCCTGTGTTTTGCTGAATATCCTGGTGGTTTAGATGCGTCGACTGGTTCAAGGGTTACAGCGACCTAACGGCGGATAGTAACCAGCACGTCTGGATCACTGCTGATCGTTACAGTATCTCAGTCACCTTTGCAATTATCCTGTAGCTCCCGGAAAACCGCCCCCATTCTGATTCACCGCTGGCGGCAAGTCAAGTTACATCTGAATTTTGGGGAAACAGGGGTGACAGCGGTATGCGGCAGCCGATTCTGATAGTTCTTGTCTCACGAGATTCACCACGCAGTTACAGAGCTCCCTCGTACGGTACCGTCTCCGTCGTATCTCGTTTGCGGTGGTCACGGACTCCAAAGAAACCGTGACATTATTTGATATTCAAAATCTCCAGATACCACCAACCACGCGACCGTCACTGCAAATCCTAAACCAGCTAAAACTGACACGTGCGTGACGCCGCTAACGATTAGAAACTTGTTCATCAATTTTACCTCCTATATTTAGTACCGTGACCGGAATACGATCGTAGATCCCACAGCCTTATGATGATGCCGAATTGCGAAACGTCCTGGAGTTTTGCGGAGTTGGCTCGGAGAAATCTCCAGCAAATATTCCGAGGTTTGCTCATCAAGATATAGTTGACCACATCTGTTCGTAGTGGTGATGTGGAATCCGATAGCAATTTAAACATCCTAAGAGGATCCGATTCTATCTAGAGTCTAACACTGAACGTGACATTAACTTGGATTGTATATGTGCAAATACCGGGTTTCGTCGGGGTAATTTGATCAAATTTTCATCTTTAAATAGGGATGTTGTTAATTTGACCTACTGAGAGGTTAGTCAGGTCTAAGCCAAAGTCAATTGGATAACCTGGGTGGAATAAATTTGTGGATGGCAAATATTTTCCCGACTGCGATAAAACGCAATGTGAATGATAACAGCGAACCGAATTCTGGCGAATACAGCACAAAATCGATCGGTACCTATTAACCTTCGTATATGCTACGTTGCTGCATCCAGGATGAAATTGTTGAAAGGTTCCGCAAATTCACTCATCCACCATCGAGCCGTCTTCTGATGAATGATTGAACGAAGTGGTAGAGCTTTTTCCGAAGTGATTCAGAGAATCCGCAAACATCCAGTTTCCTGTTTTCCCAGTTGAAATGCTCTGATTTCCCTCGAAGACTTTCCGGCCATTCTTAAGCAGGAAATACTAATTTTGTACGTGAAGGCCTTGTGGGTGGATGTTGTTCTATTATTCTGTGAATATGATAGGTCTTAGGTATCGAAACATCAACTGAATCACTATGAACTACTTAGCCTCCTAGAGTAGGTGAGTAAGCATATTAATTTGATTATTCGGTCTCCGAGATCATTTGGTTCACCCCAGGTTTTCTCAATATTTTCGGATCCTTATTTTTGCCCGCAACGAGAGAAGGTCTCGCATTGACATAGTCAGGGGGTTTTGTTTATCCTGGAAGGATATTCACATCGACATTCACAGAATTCTCGAAGTTCATTTCTTACAATCACACTTGATCGATGGAAGTCTCTGTTGCACACACGAACACTTCTTTTCTAACTTTGTGGTTTAGCGCTTACAGACACCCATTTACATCAGATTCGGTTCTGAGATGCACGTTTCTGATCGAGGGATTAAAAGCGTCTTCGGTTAGTTACTTTCAGTGGCCATGTCTGAAAGCTCTACCACAAAACAGAACGTACGGTAGACTGACATATCCTCTGAGAATGGGGAATGCCACTTACAACCCATGCGGGTCCAGAATTCGAAACATGATCCGCATGTCACAGATTTGTGTATGAGATTCGCCTTTATCTTCAAACTTCACATATAAGCCTAAGTTCTCTTGCTTTGCCACGATCCAACATAATGTGTTCCAAAAACAACCGACCGAAAACCGATAACAAGAGCACATTTTCAGCGGAGACTGGAAAACAAATGATAATTTTCGAATTCAGAATCCATTGCATTGCATGAGCGATCCTCGCTCAACTCTTCATTGACAAACTTGCGGGGTATCAATATTGGCGTGGACGTACGTGCATCCCTAATCGCGGCAACCGCATGAAAAAACTGTGGCGATCTCCTCACGAACAAACCTCACACAGTAACTCATCATTTGGGTGACAGGTAAGCACAATGAACCCATAGGTGCACATAAAATTTAATGTAACCCTAGTTTGAGCATAGAAGATATTTTTGTGTAAATTTTAAAAATGTACTTCATTCATTCCAGGCCCTCAAATCACTCGTAAACTTCGAAGATTCGTGATTTCCTTATCGAAGCTAACTCAAGTTTGTGACGCTGCCGGATATGGGTGTTAACTGACGTCACTCGCTTCTTTGTTGTCAGTCTCCCAAAAGTTTGCCTAAAATAATGCTTCGAGATGTGGGCGCGTAAGAATGATTGTAGCGAGCTAGCAACAAGTCTTGTCGTAGTCTACATTTATTGTTTTATTTCATAGCAAAGTTTTCAAATAAATTGCGTTTGTAACATGGAGAAGCAACAGCGGTTACCACTAATGTCAAGCTGCCGCCAATCATGATGATGATGAGCGTTGGCTGAGTTCAAGAGGTGAATCTAGCTTGTTGCACCATTCCACAAGCGAAATGATGAGCATCTTCCAGACAAACCTTCCTTGTAGAAATTAGCATCAGATGTCGGCTTGTTCGGTAGGGACGTCAATAGTGGTTCTGGTAGGCTTTTTTAACATTAGGCTTCAAAGGTTTCCCAACGGTCAGCTGCGGTGTATTCCTCATTCAAGTAGAGTGATCGTGCATGATTATTCAACGCCGAAAATGCCTATGATCAGGGTTTACACAGATGCTGTCTTGCGAGCGACGCCACGTATAGCTAATTTCGATGTAGTGTGGCTCTAATGCCGGTTGGTTTTTGTAAAGGTGTGCCTTGGTCAGTGAATTTCAACTTTGGTTCTGCACCCACCCAAACAAATCGCGGATGCGCCAAGTCTGCCCACTTGGCCATTAATGTCTTCAACAACAACAACAACAATATACGGGCTTTTGTTCTGTTTCTTCCACAAGGTGTTGTAAATGTCCATCATCGATATAGTAGGCCAATCAATGAGAAGGCCTTTGGTTCAGCGATCCAGGACAATACAAGCCCCAGTATAACAAGCAGCAGCAGCTGTCAGATCACCAGAGTGGCGCAATGGGGAGCAAGCGGAAACTCATGAAGAGATCAGTACAGCAACCGTGATGGAATTTTAATAAACATTTCGTTAAAACGACAATTGTGGGCAGCGCAGCTTATTTCAGAGTGAAAACGTTAATGATGGACAAAAATTATTACAGAGCCGCTACGGCTTACTCACCCCGCGTTGTACTGCAGACGAGGCAACCGAGTTGATGATACCAGCCGCGCCGATGTAACATGGGGTCAGTTGTAAGCGCGCAGTCCTAAGCACTATGCTTGCCTTTTTCAAATTCCGCAACTTAACTGTCATTTGTTTTCACTTCAGGCGAAATTTTCCAAGCCTATCACGTCTTGGGTGCAAATTCCAGCGAAGAATATATTCACCACCGCCTTCGACGATAGTGCAAACAATCGAAAGTAAATACCACGTACACGCATCTGATAGTAATTAGTCTATTAGTCTGATAGTAACTAGACTGCAGAAATCGCTTCTCGCCCTTTGGCTTCAATATATCCCATTCTACATCGTAAATGTTATGGATATAAATCGTGAATGAAATGAGGTTGGAGAAAACTTTTTTTTGCGCCACTAGAGAAAGCATGAAGTTTCCACCCGTTCATTGCATTTAATGCTTGCTTCTAGTTTTCAGTAATCGTAAGTCGTTTACTGCCCGATCAAATAACATTCACGGACACTGGGTGAGGGTATCCTTATATAATCTGTTACTGGTGGTGTTTGGCTGTATATTTAAATACACCTACTACCTTTTCACCCAATAATGTGTAATTGTCTATGTTGTCTGCCTACCCGGATCTTTGTGGGATCTATACACCAGTGTTACGATGAAGATCGTCAGTTTACACTTAATCGAAAGTGGGACACAGGATGCACTTATCGTCGTAAAAGTTTATTCAATATCAAGACCGGGAGCAAACTTCCAAAAGAATTTCAATTGTTTTCATTTCTTTCCATTCAAAGTACATGTATTTTTTTGCGACAGGCCAACTGCGCATTCGCGTTTTTTATTTCAGCAACACGTTTCAAGACAAAGAGTTCCATGACTACGAGCACGACGATGCTTACAAGGGTGTGGTAATTGACTACCGTAAACAGCAGGTCGTGCTCAGAAATTAAATGAATTTGTTCACTGTGTATCACAAGGTGCACGTAACATGACTCTGCGTATGGATAAACATTAGTACCGTAGAGCAGACTAACCGGTTTTACTGCATTCTAGAACGGTAAATTCGCTTGAACGAACACTAGTTATAAGGTCATAGGGAATTGTGAAGCAGCTCGTGACCGAGTTCACACTTGTGCTTGCGGCCTAGCAAGTAAGCCTTCAGTGAAAACGTGAGGTACTGATGCACTTGCTGATCACAGCCAGAATACTAGTGTGCAAGTCAGCGTTTTCGCATTTGTGAAGCGCGTGGTTAATATTCTCGCTATTCATGTGGCGCTTATTCTCTTTAGGCAAAGTCCAAGAGAAACCCGGTTTATAACCTCCAGACTGTGGGTTACTATTATATCATAGGCATCGATCGAAATTATTCAGTAACGCGCGGTTGTGAATGACCAGGTATCTCTTCAGATTTGCGGAAATTGGGGTGGGTCGACCGTGGTTTGCACGGATTGAGGTCTTATTTTGACTGACTGTGTTGTCTCAAACCTCAGTAATGGATAGTCGAAATCCATGTTCATTTGCAGTGCAGTCAATTGGCTGCATAGTAGCCCCTCAGATCCGTATCGCCGCCATTCTCCGGTAACAATCTGAGCTCTTAGAGTGCCTGTCTCGCCTTGGGTTCCATGTCGATTGGCAAGTCGCAGTTCATCTTTCGTGAATCTTTCCACGGCTTCTTGACTCGCATATGGCGGGAGGTGAACAGTCGGTTTACAGATGCAAGCCAGGAAACCAGGATAACTTTTATTCGCTTGCATATCATAAATCTCCCATTGTCAGTTGTACATTATGTGGACTCGGAATGGCGGTGCACTCCTTGACTACCCGATCGTTGTGGGTATTAACCGATTCAGAGATTCGATCCCGCAAGCAGTCTGTTAGGTAGAGAAAGATAGATAGGTGGTCAAGCGTGATAACGTCCCTTGCATTACGCAAAGGATGTTATCAACGGAAAGAGCATTCACTCAAACAAACTCCGAAAAATCGGACAACAGCTCGACAGGAAATCAGAACGAATCAATCGAAATGAAAAACCAAACGCACAAGTCGCATTGAGAGCCAATCAAATGCGGGGAAGGAGACCGTTACACAAGAGTGATCGGTAACCGATCAATCAGACCATGAACAAATGGTGCTGAGACAGAAAACACTTGAGTTCAGGGAATGCAGACCATATACAGCAACCACATTTTCAAACGGAATATGTTGTTGGGCCTATTCTGGGAATACAGCGGACAGATGAGCGCTCTCTCGATCAAAGCATAATATCGAGCAGATATGGAATTACCGCGGACTCAATCACTCACTCATGATATCACTTCCGTTGGTGACGGAAAATTTGCAAACCGACCACCAGGATCAGAAAATAGCTGAGCATATGGCTTTGTGAATGTCTCTTTCGAAATGTAGGTTCGTTTCACCTTGGTTATACTATCGTTTCTCAGTAGTGAATACAACATGAGGATGTTTTCATTAAGAAATTTATTTATGCTGCCAAGAGCGCGATTTGGAAAGAACTGAGTGTCACCGTTCGAACGCCAAATGATAAAACTAACTGAATTGGAATACTGGCTCCAACCATCTGCGTGTTTTAAAAGCCAAATGTGCCACTATAATGCGTGAAACAACAGCAAACCAACAGGCGTTTCAATAGTCCAATTTTCATTCCCATATTCATGTGGCCGTGCAAATAGCACTGTAATGGAAGGCCTACACATCTATAGAATGACGGAAGAGAAGCTACTGCGTTCGGACGTCACCCACTGTCAAGTTTGGTAGGCTGCGTCAAGGTGCTATACTGGCAACAGTATTTAGATTTCGTTTTTACTAAGTTCAACGTTGTTCACCTCACATGATTTCGGGGTTGATTCATTTACACTTTTGAGCAAGCGTTATACGATAAACAAGGATGCTGGTCGTATACGGTCACTCCTGCGTTGTAGGTGATACAAAGACTAGATGCTGCGTTTAGTTCTAGAGAGACAACACTACGAATTGCGACTATGAATTGGCCCTCGTACATTATGAATTAGAATGCATTCTATGGTTGATAGCCGCCAAGCAATGTATAACTGTTACATCCTCATTTATAATCACCTGTGGTGCGCTTTGCAGATGCAAAATATAACCGTTTGGCAACGGCTGGGCAACCGAATGTTCGATTTATCCGCGGTTAGTCAGGCTATAACGTCGCCCATCCTTAAGTCAATGAAACTACATCACTGGTGAATTATTCATGGAGTGACAACACATATAGCAAATCCATTCACCGTGTGAATCATTGTTCGTTCAGTACTAATTACAGTGCGTTAGTAGGGAGATGGCATCTGGAATACTTCAATTTAATGGAAGTCACCCTAAATGTTCGTCAAACGTGTTTAGGGCTAGAATTATCCCCACAGATTGGCTTGACATACACGAAGTCGCTACACTGCGCAACGAGCAGTACATGAATTATGCCGCAACGCTGCTACATGCATCCCAACAGGGACTTTTTGTACTGAGCATATTCAGGTGGCTTTTGATCGGTGTAGCGATTCATAATATGTAACCAAACATAGTTACGTCCACCACTGCGAATGAGATTTGGAAATGGTTGAAAACTGTCGAGATATTGATACTCGGACTGATATGTAAACCGTTCGTACAAACCGGCAAGTCATTATTTCGAATTTTTGATTACGCGCTTATTATTTCAGACATTGGTTCTTGCGTGCTAAATCCAAGTGAGACTAACTAAATGCCACCCGGTTGGCTGGCTAGAACTACGGAGGATACGGGGGCGCTGAAAATTTAATAAAGTAAATACAATCAACAGGCAATAAGCTATAACTTCAGGGGAACGGAACAAAACGCATTCAAACGTAGTCCTTCAACTGATCATGATGGAAAGTATCTCCAAAATCTCAGAACTCGTTCAGATATAGTCGTTCCATCTCATGCGGATTTTCTTTTTATTTGTGCTTTGCTACAGCTCACTGCCATGGGATTGAACGAAGTCCTCGCCAAAATGTATTCAAACAAAAAGTATAACAAATTGGTGTTTTATATGGATGCTTGTTACTCTGGCTCTATGTTCCACGATATTCTTCCTTCATATGTGGGAGGTAAGTAGCGTAATCTCATTTCCTGGCACTCGTGAGGCCCTTTGATATAGCATCCAGAATTTCCCTCACATATGGTAAAATACCGCACTGGCCAGCACAACAAAACGAATTCGCAAGCATGGTTCATGTGCGCCCTCCTGTGGTCCTTGAATGAAGACAGCCCGAGGGCATCTACAAGAAGCTTCTAGCCGGATAGCAAAACGTTCAACCTTCATCAACTAATATCACTTCGGTTGCTGAACTACTTTTAGCTGGTTAGAAGTAGTCACTGCAACATATGTGCAACACCTGTTATAATTGGGTCCCTCTGCAGCAAACAGCATTCCCAGATGGACAGCGTATTTGCAAATTATGAGTGGACCTAGGCTCGTTTATAATAAGTACGCTCCCACGGATCACACATAAGGTAAAATACAATTGTCATTTTCGTCATTGGTGTCTTTTGATGTGGTTTTAGCACATATTATATGTCTCCATACTGATGTGATTTAGACGGCCTGAAGTGACTCCAATAATTGATTATGATTGAAGCAAATTTGAGGACTGTGCCTTTCTTATTGACCCAAAAACGTGAAAAAATGAATTTTTGTCAGAATATTTTTCAGCGACCCTCTGATTAGTGTGTTAGTTTCCGAATTCTCGTAGCGTCACGAGTTCTGCGAGCCACAGTATCAGTTCGTCCATAATATAACTCACTATTTCACAATTTTGTCATAGTGATCCATTTGTTCTCTTTTCCGACCCCCGAAAATTACAGTCTACGCAACAATCTCAGCCAAAGTAAAGGAATGAAACAATAGTGTTTTTTGTAACGACAAGCAAATTACTTCATCTCTTGCGACCGAATACTCGTGTGCCTGGGTTACGGATTCGGAATACGTGAGTTTTATCAAAACGGTTGCAGATAAGCGAAAAATGACCATCCAACGCTCCCGCCACCGCCACCGTCACATTCACAACCATCAACGCCATTCCCCACGGCACTGCCAACGCCAACTTTCTTTTTAATCATTGAGAACATTTTTGGAAATGCAGCAAAGCGACTGTCCGTCGACCCAAAATAATGTAATCATTAGTTGAATGTCAAACATTTCTCTTTGCCCTTCCGATCTGTTTCGCCTCTGACTTGGCAGAGAGATATGGGAGAATACCAAAGTCTGAGTTCTATCAGTATAACACGCGCTCCTAGATGGAGATCGCATGATCCCCACTGTCACTGGTTAAAACGCTGCAAAGTTAGTGTTCCTATCGATATTACTGCTGTTGTTTTCATTTTCCATTTAGATCACCTGAGTGAATGTCGGGGGCTGCAGGTGTATCGGAATCATTGCCGTTGCTCAGCACTAAGTCAATTCCCCATACCCGTAAATTCTCCTCTTTTGAATGGGACTTCAAATGAAATTTGAATGCACGCACGGAAGCGTGCGTGTTGAAGACCGGGGTTGACGGTAGTGTTGATGATGATGTTCATGATGGTGATGATGGTGATCGTCCCAGAGCGTCCAATCTTCAACATGTGTGTGTAAAGTGTCCTGGTACAGTGGACTGCTCTGTGATTCATCAGTAGTATTCGTCATTTCGTACGTCGGTTGCTGCTGAGCGGAGTGTTGTAATCAGTGCCCAATCAAATTTCCATAAACCTACTGGTGGCTCCACTAGTTTTGCCTACATTAGACCATGTTAAAGTTGCGTAAGCATATCTGTCTGTTTCACATAGACTACTTTTGTCATTATTCCAAACCGGAAAGAACGGAAAAAGCGTACCCTGGATCAACAGGAGGAGAAGGTGAAAAGGAGGACAGAAAATATTCACGTGATGAAGAATGGTGAGATGGTGAGTCATAAACTCCCAAGGATAAAATCAGTTGGGTCACTTGTGAAAAGTCGGACTGTTATGGAGAATAGTGTATTTGTTGAGCAGACAGGTGCATTTCATTACCTTTGAAAAGTGAATTTCTAGGTCGCAAAAAGCTGCCTAGAGATTTCAGGTTCCACAGGCGAAGGTTAGCAAGGCAGCTGGTCCAGGCAGCTAGATATGCAGGCTTATTCCATGTCATCTTTTGGATAACCAAGCAGTGATCGATATATTTCTGGTCCATGGAATAATGTTGACTCAAATCTATGTAAGTCATTCACAAGTACCTCAGGGCAATAATATATTTGCACGATGACTGAAGTTCTCATCCGAGAACTCATCACTCGAGGAGCTAGTCAATATGTGGCCACGTGATGTTGTTTCCCGTGATTGAACGGTGGGTGAGGCTGCGAGGTGGCTAAGTAAACGGCAATGGTCAAGCCCCCGTGGTTAAACGGCTAAGTAATCAATCATTGGCCGGAAGGTCGCCAGTTCGACGCTCTACTGAGATAAGAAGCGATCTGCTCCCTACTCTCAGTAAAGTTGGGACATCTTTACAATGTTTCTCGGTTTCTCAGGACAGATTGGCTTCACTGAAGGTTTAAACATCCAATCGAGTGTGAAAGTTCTGTTAGGCGGCGAGAGGCAAAAGTTCACAATTCCTCGGGTGCAAACGCTTGATATAAGCACGCCACAGACTCATGGTGCGATTAAAGTTTAAAGAATAAAAAGTTGCGACGTCTTCAGCGAAATATCTTGCTGAGTTATATGATTCAGTCAGATGTTCAGGTATTCAGATATTCAGATATTCTCGTTACAAGTCTTGCTCTGATGAAAAACAGGGATACTATGATTTCATTTTGTAGTCCCAAGATGTTCGAGAGCATGGTTTGAGCATTAAAATAATTTATGCAAATTTTAGTAGCTGACAGGCCCACTGCTTTCTGAACTAGCGAGTACCACGAAGCACACATTCGGAATGTACGTCAGCGAATCGGATACTGCGCGCGCGTTACCCTAGTGTAGAACGACGGATGTATTTTAGACCTCTTACTCTTTGTATGGAACAAGACGCTGAGTTGATAATACACCGACAAGCGTCTGTTTATTGTTCACTACGGACGATGAGAAGTCTTCCGATTGGAATTTTCCAAGCTCATTATGATCCACTGACGCACCCGAATGATGTGGCAATAACTGTATGTGTTCAGTGGAATTTTCGATATTTTGCATTGTCTATTGGAACAGTCATTAGTTACACCGTTATACGTTTAAGAACCAAGGGAACGGTCCACAGTCCAATGTCAATGTAATTAGTTGGGTTGCTTTGAAATCGATTGTGTCAGTCACTTCAGTGGTAAAAAGGCTTTCCACCATCCGAGTCGATATAACCACAGGCCTTGCTGTTACGCGAAGGCACCCATCTTTCCCACATTCAACCAACTGGTCAGGCTCTCTACTCCATATTCCAAATCGGTCTTACTGCTAGTGTCTTAAGCGATTTACCATAGTTCACTTTTGAAAAACGGGTACTTGAGGCTTGCTGCTAAATTCAGCTACCGGAGTACTACTCTCTCCCGATAGCGTGAACAAGAAGGATGTCGGCACCCAGGTGCAGATTCTGTGCGGAAATGAAACAAATTTCCGCACCCACTCCGTACCCGGATGCGGAAATAGTGCAGACGTTTCCGCATCCAGGTGCGGAAAATGCGTACTCCGTACCGGAATTTCTGCACCCAGTCCGCACTTAGCTAAAGTCGTCCGACGCGGAAACATAGCCCGTTATACGGATTCATCTCTTTACCTGGTACGACTCAGTAACTTCCTAAACACTAAGTGATAACTCATCTGCCCCCACATAATTACTCAGCGTATTACCTTTCCGGATATCAATAAGCGCCTTCAAGTACAAATTTTTTTATGAATGAGTTTTCAAAAAATACACGAGGAAAATCATTTGTCAGTCTTGGTTGTTCTCTGCAGGCGGTTCCGAAAACTCCGCTGTTCGTGCTCCGTCCAGCGACGAACGATTTCCTTTATTTGTCGCAGATTTGTGTTCGGAAACTTATCCGTTGTCGCGTCTGTAGCGAAGTTATTGAAGTTATTGAGGTTTTTGAGTTTCATCAAGACACTGACTCAACTAGCTAACTATAGAATAACAATTAACTACTTACAAATAAGTCCTTGGGCGAGCCTGGTTGACTCGAAGACTTCTTTTTCATTTATTCCGCGACAGTTGAGTAGTTCGGCTAAGTTTGGTGCCAACGTCCGCGTAAGCGCGTTGGTCACGCACACTTGTGCACCGCCAGCCTCCTGCAAGAGCCACCTTTCCACGCTTGTGAAATTAACAATCGTGACTACAACTAATACTTACCAGCTTTGCATAGCGTGGACCATCTCTTCGATGTTCTTCATACTTTCGGAAATCATCCATGGGTGAAAGCGGAAGAGGGGCTCGTTGACTGCCTCAGAACTGCTAGTGGGTACTAAAGCGTCTAGCTTCAAGTACAGCCCTTGAAACGACGAGTAAATCCTCTTTAAATTCTCTATAAAATAGTTTAATTAAAACATGGTAATCTACCCAGTGAGAATATGGCTGGCCAGGTCCGGGGAAATTACGCTGGCCTTCGAATTTGGAGAGTTAGTCCTAGAAAATAAAGTACGTGGAATGTTGAGTAAACCTGAGGATCAGGGTGGAACTGCGTGGTTCGGGATCGCTCACGGCGGGAAGTTTTGTATACGTGGAACTGATGATGGATTCTAGATGGTGGTAATGAAATAAAACGTACGCTCCACATATAATAAGGGCATCACCAGGTACGGATGGCGCGTCTTGAACAGGAATGTTTCTACTAATCGTGGCAGTCGGATTAGTACATCTGAAAGTGAGCATATTACAAATTGAAAAGTTGGTAGGTGCGGGAGGACCTACAGTCTTTTGGAGTTGGTGGGCTTATGAATATGTTCGCAAACAATGTGGCGTCACCACTGGAATCACGCTCCGACCCGTCTGTAAAATCAGACGGCAGTCGTTTCTTTGTACTGCAACCATCGTAATACGATTGACGAAAACATTCTGTTTGCTGCTGCATTGACGTACGAGCCGTTCATCGTTTTGCTCCGGAGAGTAGGTATGCCCTGAGTCAAGGGCTTCCCGCTAAGCACTCAGTGCATCCGGAAAAGTTTCCAGAACATTTTTAACTGAAAATGAACTTACTACACTGCAGATACACTTTGTACGTGCACGACTTGTGTGGACATTTTGGTAGAGTACTGCTCAGTGAGTTGGCATAAAGAGTGCTGGTTGTGCAAGAGGGCCAAATGACTGAATCGGGCGGTACAAACCACGATTCATGCACTATGCCAACAGAGTTGTCCGCAAATATGAGAACAGCGTAAATGGCTGAAAAACAACTTCCAAATACGACATTCAACAACAGAAGAAGAACATTTTTTCGCATGTGTATAGTTCTTCAAATGCCCCAGCTCTGATTCATAGGGAAAACGGAAAAACGGTCCAAGCAACCATGAAGCTTGACGAAATTGAACAAATGAGAGAAGAGTTGTATGTTGTAGACTAAATGGCGTGGGCCAATAGTAGCAGCAAATTTTGGCATAGAAACCTTGGAAACATCAATTAAAAATCAGCATAGTGTTGTGGAAAAAGGTTAACAGCCTCTGAAATTGGTTACCGAAAAATACATGAAATATTCGTAAACGTCAGGATGTAAGATATCCCGTAAAACACTGGGTCCTATGTACAAAAGAAACCGTCGTGGCTCAGATGCCTTCCACCGATCCAGGTCGATGACACCGCGACATTTTCGGGGGACATCAGCACTCAGAGCCAAACTCTGTTGCTCAATGTTATCATTCTGCAGATTTCAGGACTCCAAAGAAAGCCTGTCCTTGTGTCCAATTGGCCCAGCTCTGAGTAAGATGAGAAATTTCCGCACTAAACCAAGACACACACTATGCATGTAACCTGGTGGGAAACCGTCAATCATGGGAAAATTTAACCCCTCCATCGGACTTGGACCAGTATGGTGCTTCTCTTGCTTTCTGGTTCGGAAATCATAGCCACGACGCAAGGGAGATGTCAACGAGGGAAAAGTCATACGCGTGCCAATGTGCACAACCTTTCGTGTGCAATAATCACAGCCATAATATCCTGTATTGTCCTTCACTTGCTTCAGAAAGGCCCCAGCAGGACTGTCGCAAATAATGCACTGAAGACGGACGGCATGAGTATTTTATACTCGGGAGACACCGTCCGCCGGGACGTCTTTCAAATCAGCGACCGTGTCAGACATCAGCTGCTTAGCACCATTGGGTTTTTGCTTACCACAGTATATTCCAACGACGAAAGGCTGACCGAGAAAGGGGGAAATTATGCAGGAGAATATAGGCCACACCTGAGTACGCGAGTTGTTGTAGGCA
>NW_008752332.1:90691-108118 GCF_000715545.1 Opisthorchis viverrini
ACTGAGATAATGTAACGATCAGCAGTGATCCAGACGTCCTGGTTACCATGCGCCATTAGGTTACCTCTAACCCTCGAACCAGTCAACGCATCTAAACCACCACGACATTCAGCAAAACACAGGACAACGGGAAGAGCAAATTGAAGAAGTGTAATAAACCGCTGTTATACTCGCTCATTTGGAAGGGTATATAGACAACTGCCCGATCGGATCTGAACGTAACACCACTAATATCAACAATTAAATAGCCATTCCTTCTCGACAGCAGATGTCATGAAAACAAACGAACCCTTCTAACTAGAGTGTTCATGAAGAAAAAATTCTAACTCAGGTTTATCCAAATTGGTTCCGTGTCTGTGCTTCAGAATTTCATTCAGTCACGTCTAATCAGCTCCGTTTTTCATCTCTCCTCAATTGCCGGGATACATGCCATATGTGTGGCCATCTGTCTTGGGTCGGTGTGGTGTCGCTTGATGTCTTAAGGACATTGGTGGCACGACGGATGACTGCCGGAGAAAAAAATGAGGTTTAAACATGGCTCTCTGGACTGGGAACTGCTCTTCGAGCACCTGACTCCCTATTGGGATCTCCAGTGTCGTTGCAGTTGTTTCTCATGGTACTGTTCATAGGTCCCACCTTGGTTTCGACGTTTGTCGACGGATTTCTATGTCACTTCCTAAAAGGGGTACAACCCCCCACAAAGAATATGTACTTACTTTCCTATCATAAGGTGAAAAATTTCATGGCTATCAAGGTTATAAACGTCGGTAGGCATTCATTACGATGTTCAAAAATGGTTTTAGCCAGGATAACTCGTTCATCCATGTGAAGATCACCTCTACATAGTCTTTGCGCAATACGATATAACTGTGGGAGTTCATGTGTAATGACACGGAAAATGAAGATAATCCTCCAGACATAGTACCGTGCGAGGTTTGAAACATTGACGCATTCCAGACTGGAGCAGCCAAAATGCCAGTATCATGTCTGAACGGCGGACCATCCGATCACTAATTTGGCGCACTAACCACTGAGCTATCTCGCGCTGTGTAATGACAACGCTCTTGCATCAATAGAGGGCATCTGATGGTTGTACCATGACTTTCGTTGTAGAGGGAAAGACATGGCGGGAACTGAGGTGCATGATTCTAAAATCTGGACTTTGTAGCACGATAGGTCCGGGCAAAATATGACGTGTTAAACTTTTTGCGTCCTCCTCAAGCTAGCGTATCCTATTTAATGTGACGTAAGTCTTTGTTTACGTCAGTTAACCTGAATCCTACTAAAAATCTCTCAATGCACGTTCCGCTAGTACGGAAAATTTCGCTTAAGCCAACTATCATCCTGAAAGTGTAGGGACCAGGTTGGAGCACACGATTCTGGGCATTGTGTGACAAAATGTCAAAAGCGTTCAGATTCATTTCACCACTTCGAAACCGCCAAAGCTTTCTGCTGAGAGGACATTCCCCTGGCATGTTTCGTCCCAGTTTCATTTTGGCCAACCAATACAGGATCGCTGCAAAGAACTGATTCGCATCTCTTTGTTAAGTTGAAATGGTGTACTTGTTGCCCGGTTACAACCAGACACTCCTTCGGTGTGACATGGAACAAGTCAAAATTCGGATCGCTCGCGCGGGCTGATTAAATATATTTTGGCGCCGTGACCGATTGAGTCACAAACAATTCCAACGTGAAACACTGGCTTCACCGTGTCATCATCCCGGCTACCCGTAATTTTGTGCGACAGCATGATATGGCTAATTCCTGGACGAACTGACCAGGTCGTGCCCCAGAACTCTCCCAAATACGCCAAACACCCCGAGATCTCCGAAGGCAACAGACAGGGTGTTGGTCATTTCAGCAAGTTGTGACCATTTCAAATCAGTTCTGATCAGATCAGTTCAGTTCAGTTAAGTTAATCTCAAATCAGTCTCAACCACTACTTCGGCCGTGTGGTTGATTTTCTACGGAATTGAAATTGGGCAGTCACGAAGAATGGTCCTTGTGCTGAACGCTGCTAAGGTGTGTTCTGAAGCACTATTTGGCCAGCATTTCTGGCTAAATTTTCTGGTATGGTAATTCAAGCCGAACCATTTCGTGGAGTTCACACTGTTTCACCCATATGCTACGTAGCTGAAGACTTTCGCGTGTTCTCTGCTAGGGGTGAAGGAGTAAATAAGAGATATGCTGATATTCGCCGACACCTCTCACAAGTAACTTTTTCTGATTTCGGGCCCAGTAACCGCTCAGACTTCAGAATACACCAACGAAATTATTCCCCACTCTTAACGTAGCGGGGAATCATGAATTCTGTTGGTGTACGTTAGGGTGAATCTTGTGCAAACACACTATCCTGTTACTTTGATAGCATCTTTAGACATTGGTCCAAACCTGTGTTGGACATGTATGATCCTGGTTCCGGCGTATGCGTGGCGACCATTTCCTTTGCATGTCTAGACTGGTTTCGTAGCTGGGATTATGTTAGCTCTCTCTTTTCAGGTCCCAGGGGTAGCTGAGCACACAACTCATCTAATGGAGATGTGCAAAGCCGGATACGAGGCCGAAACCCTCATCGAGTCTGTCCACAGCGTCTGCTCCTAACGGACACGCACCAAGTTGTGTGATTCTGCCAAAACAAAATGAATTGCAACTATTCAGTTTCGTGTTTTGCTACCGTTACAGGACATGCGTTGCATTTTCCCATCAAGCTGGCGTTCAAGAAATCATCCGGGACAAACCGGAGAAATTCAGGTAAAATCGTCCGGAATCTCAATACTTGTGGACTCATTAAGACGCTTTCACAATTCTGACGTACTATTGCACGTTAGGTGTACAGGACTGATAATAATAGACCGGTCAATCAATGAAATTGGTACAGTTAGCGGGTCATCTGTCGACTCGAACACACTCTTCAAACTCCAATCTCTACTCTTGTTTCCTCCAACCGGACCAGAGACGCATAGTCAAACTCCGCCCCCTAAACATTTAAAAAGTTATCATACAGCCAGTCACCACTTTCTCCGATGCTCAGTTGAAGTCGTCATGACCTTGCGAGTTTGTCCAACCATCAGAATTGTTATTAGGACGTGAACAAACATTTCTACACTCGACTGAGCTAGAGGCCATTTCGTAACATCCCTTCCTACCCACACATCTACCATCATGACGTCCCTCAGTGGGTGGTTTACCGAAGCCGCTAGACATGTAGTAGTTTGGTTACCTAATAATTTACTTTCCTGGAGTATGTAGCAAAGGAATAATAATAATAATAACACTAGATTTAATAAACAATGTTAAAAATGTCAGATAAAACAGACTGTCTAAAAATAGTGTTTTCTTTAAAATACTCCGTCGTTTGCTCAAGTAACAATAATCCAATCATGATTGTCCAGGGTCCTCTTCTGAACAGTTCCCACACACAATTGATTCCGAGAATAGTCTGACCTGTTTTAATAACAGAGTTAGCACGCGAGGCTCGCGAATGACCGCTGCAAACGCAAACGAGATCAGAACAGACAGTCAGAGCACTTGACCACGTTTGTTTTGCGTGAATTCATTAAAGTGCACGTTTTTCTAGTTATTTCATTGTATTCAAACAAAAGACGGTCGTGCTAGTGACAAAATAACTAATGTTATAATGAAAGCAAAATGAAGGTACAGAACACCACAAGCTTCATCCGAAATTGCTTATAGTCTTCGCAAATATCCGTAGACCCGTTATCCAAATCCAACGAATGAATGTGGAGTTTTGTTGGAGCGAGTCCTGTAACCAAACAAGACGACGTCCATAATCACAAAACTTCGTGATTCACGTCATCATCAATTTTCATCAAGTCACTGACTTTGCCCACCCGTTTAACCGTCGAACCACTGTATAATGTATGGGGCAGGAGATCACGGATGACGTCGGATGGTGTGACGTGGATTAATATGCTCGCGCCACCTATGGACAATCTGATGCACGACAAAAACATGAGAATCAGCCAACAATGTAAAATGTTGTTTAATGAGTGGTAAGCGATAACACGATCATGACTCCAGGTCAGGCATAACTATCCGTCATAATGGTCTGGTTTGAAATTAAATGGCGAAAATGAATATTCAGCGCACAAAAGTGTCATAAGTACGCAGACACCCCTTATCGACGAGCAAAAAAATTCAACGACTGTGACATTCGAAAGTCTCAGTTCAATAACAACCTTGGCGCATTGAGGAAAGCAGATACGTCGGTACAAGATGATCATCGGTTGGTGGGCAGAAAAGGTGACATCACAACCGATTGCACGTAGGGCTGAGATTATTGCAAAGAAATATTCATCAGCACAGTACTTTTCCTTCTCCTCATACCACGCGGTTACTCCGCGCTCATACGATACTATGCCGACGCCCATTACAATTGCTTGGCGATCCCGAACAGCAAAAATATCAGTCTTGAAGAAATACGTCGAAGTAGGTGCTCTCAACTCCTCGACGAATGTGTATCCCAGTCGACAGGGACACTTTTAGAGTTCCATTTCAATTATGACGAGCACACCTGGCATCATGCGTAATCCAGCAGGATTGCAAAATATGCACCAAACTCTCCGGTTGGCCACAGTTTCCACGACATAAGATCGTCTGGCCACCATGACCATGCCGAGCGCTTCTAACTCTCGTCCTAAGCAGGTTGCATCGGAGCTGGATACCCCGGATAAATATCCGTGGAAACACTCGTTCTGGGAATACGAGCCATCGATTCGACAGAGGCGAAGTGACCAACTCTCGTAAACCGCGACCGTCATTGCTGTTGTGCAGACTTTCACCCCAAGCAGCCACCAGTTGTTCCTCGGTGTATAAGCATGCACCATGGACTCAGATCGGAGGACTGAGGTCGCGAACAATGTTGCTAAATGTGAAATCGTTGGCCACATTGCGTAGTACTCGGCACTGAGTAGAAAGGATCATTTTCCACACCCGTTCTTCGCTGCACCCGACTTGGGATACCAAGTCCCCATGTGTTTAACGGCATGTGTGTGGCTCATCTGGGTATCCTTCGGTAGACATTGCCAACCATGAATATATTGCTTGATGTAGCTGTCCAATATTTATATTTTGAGCTTGATTCGGTGAATCTGGCCAAGCACGTGCAAATGTGTCAGCCTCGATATAAGATAGTTCCTCGTGATCTCCATTCTTCGATGCAATGACAACGGAACACGCGTCACCTAGTCGAGCAGTTTGAGCAGGTGCGCCCATACGTGAATGTTATCGTGGATGATCGCCTTGACCAACACCTATGTGGTAGTAACCTCGGAAATGTGGAAAACTGATACAGCATTCTCATATGACGCTTTGATATACCAAATTCGATTTGACGGTGCTTCAAACGCCCCGGCAGATCTGACGAGTTTATGGTGCGAAACAGATTCAAATGATTCCGGGATATCAACAAACGTGGAACCGAGGTTGGAAGCAGTTGTTGAAGACTGACAAAGCGGGGCATGCAACAGCAATGTGACTTCCAAACAGCCGTCTTAATGCAAAAATGCAAATTTGATGTGAGGGCAGTCGCAATCTACGACCCCAGCGATCAGCTAGCACCCTATGAAAGCAACGAACAAGAATGGCTGAAACGGAGATCAATCTAAGTTGATCCGGTGAGGTCGTCTTTGGGACCTTCGGAAATAGAGCAATACGGGCGCGACACAGATGTGGGGGAGAACCCCTATAAAATAACCCCAATTTGAAATAACCATCGAGCACGTTAGCATTGAACAGGAGGAGCATCCTGGGTGTGGGATTGTCCAGTCCAGGGGACGAATTGTCCGTCAAATGGATTCTACGGTTGACTTCCACTCTGGTAACTGGCTCGACCAGCTCCAGTCGAATGATGCAACTATAAGATTTGGCCGGCTGTTCATATGTTTCGTAGCTGAGAGCTCATGTTTCCACAAGTGCTCGGCGTCCACAGGTGGGTCGCAGTTACCCGTGTAAAAATAATTCCATGACCCGTCGCACAGAGCAGACGCTGCATCTTTCCGTGTTTTGTGGCATAAGGTCTAGTTGGCTCGGCGAATTCGCTTTCTGTCGACCGGGATCCGATGTGCAACTTGACGGAGGCGTCGAGCTACAGTTTTTAAATTATGTGGAATTGTTCTGAAGGCGTGGAAATCCAGAATCCACAAGCGTTGTTCCGCTGGCGGCAGACGGCAACCCTTGTGCAAATGTCAGAAGGTCAGCATTAGAGATGGAACTGTCAGCATGGGATTCTACGAGTGACACGGCACAACCGACAGTTTGTTTAAACCGGACGCCATAGTGAAAGGATTTATATGATAGTTTGGTCAGGCCCCGAGATGATGATTTGTCCTTTTGTGCTTGCCAGTTAATCACCGTAATCTGGTTTTGACGCTGATAGCCGATCGACAAAGGAAATACCGCCCCGTTCTCATGAACAGCGCGGTTTTCATGCAACGAGACGAACATAAATTGTCAGTGCAGGAGAGACTCTTGGTGTTCTTGTTTTGAGTCTTTATCCAGGTCGCCTGAATAAATACTTGGAGGTATAGGCACCTGAGAATAATTGAAATGAGCTTGACCTAGGGACCTTTACCGTCCACCTTTATTCTTTCTTTCACACTAAGTCTTTCAAAAAATCGTGGTTGTGCTGCAGCGATGCATTACCGCCCAACATTGAAGTCTTTCTGCCGCGCGTGAAGATGATTGTGACGACGACGATGATGACGATGATCATAAACTCTGACGATGAAGCTCATTTGGCTGTGTCGTGGCGAGCGTGCTATATCAAGTTTGAATAGGGATTGGAAGTTTGATGAATGCGAAATACTGGCTAACGTGCTGGTCATAAACACGACTAGTGAGTATGAGAGAAGCGTGTAGTCAGTCATACATCAGTAATTCATAGAATTGGGTTCGAGAATATCCGGGGTGATGCTGGTGCTGATGCCTCTGCTGATGATGATGATGGGATATGCCTGAGTGAGATAATTTCCCCAACACTGATTGACTAAGGGCTCGGAAAATCCAATATGACGTCACTTGGAATGTTGCATCTATATACAGCTATACCGGATTTAGAGGTAGAACCATGAGCAGCGAACAATTTTCAAAATTCATAAGTCGTCCTTTACTGTTCAAAACAGACCATGTTTGTAGAGTACAACAAAGTCCAACATTCTACGGTGAGAACCATATTTTGCTGACTTAGCATCACCAATTGAGCTCAGTAAGTGTCTTTGGATTTGGATAACGGGTCTACGGATATTTGGGAAGACCCTAAGCAATTTCGGAAGAAGCCTGTGGTGTTCTGTACCTTCATTTTGCTTTCATTATAACATTACTTATTTTGTCGGTAGCCTCTCACTCAGTGGAGTGTAGAAATGAATGTTCAAGTCCTAATAACAATTCTGATGGTTGGTCAAACACGCATTTTCATGGCGACTTCAACTGAGCATCATAGAAAATGGTTACTGGCTGTGTGATAACTGTTTAAATGTTTAAATTGCCAAGTTTGACTATGCGTCTCTGGTCCGTTTAGAGGAAACAAGAGAAAAGATTGGGTTTGGAGAGTATGTTGGAGTCGACAGATGACCCGCTAACTGTACCAATTTCATTGATTGACCGGTCTATTATTATCAGTCCTGTACACCTAACGTGCAATAGTACGTCAGAATTGTGAAAGCGTCTTAATGAGTCCACAAGTATTGAGATTCCGGACGATTTTACCTGAATTTCTCCGGTTTGTCCCGGATGATTTCTTGAACGCCAGCTTGATGGGAAAATGCAACGCATGTCCTGTAACGGTAGCAAAACACGAAACTGAACAGTTGCAACTCATTTTATTTTGGCAGAATCACACAACTTAGTGCGTGACCGTTAGGAGCAGACGCTGTGGACAGACTCGATGAGGGTTTCGGCCTCGTATCCGGCTTTGCACATCTCCATTAGATGAGTTGTGTGCTCAGCTACCCCTGGGACCTGAAAAGAGAGAGCTAACATAATCCCAGCTACGAAACCAGTCTAGACATGCAAAGGAAATGGTCGCCACGCATACGCCGGAACCAGGATCATACATGTCCAACACAGGTTTGGACCAATGTCTAAAGATGCTATCAAAGTAACAGGATAGTGTGTTTGCACAAGATTCACCCTAATGTACACCAACAGAATTCAGGATTCCCAACTATGTTAAGAGTGGGGAAGATTTTCAGTGATGTATATTGAGGGCTGAGCGGTCACTGGGCCCGAAATCAGAAAAAGTTACTTGTGAGAGGTGTCAGCGAGTATCAGCATATCTGATATGAACTCCTTCACTCCTAGCAGAAAACACGCGAAATTCTTCAGCTACGTAGCAAATGGGTGAAACAGTGTGAACTCCACGCAATGGTTCGGCCTGAATTACCATACCAGAAACTTTAGCCAGAAATGCTGGCCAAATAGCGCTTCAGAACACTTCTTAGCAGCGTTCAGCACAAGGACCATTCTTCGTGACTGCCCAATTTCAATTCCGTAGAAAATCAACCACACGGCCGAAGTAGTGGTTGAGACTGATTTGAGATTAACTAAACTGAACTCATCTGATCTGATCAGAACTGAACTCAAGTGGAAGGGGCACAACTAGACTGAAATCAGTTGGTCCAAAATGACTAGGCCTGACCTGAACTCAGCTGACCTGACCTGAACTGAGCTGAACTGAACTGAACTGAACTGAACTGAACTGAACTGAACTGAACTGAACTGAACTGAACTGAACTGAACTGAACTGAACTGAACTGAACTGAACTGAACTGAACTGAACTGAACTGAACTGAACTGAACTGAACTGAACTGAACTGAACTGAACTGAACTGAACTGAACTGAACTGAACTGAACTGAACTGAACTGAACTGAACTGAACTGAACTGAACTGAACTGAACTGAACTGAACTGAACTGAACTGAACTGAACTGAACTGAACTGAACTGAACTGAACTGAACTGAACTGAACTGAACTGAACTGAACTGAACTGAACTGAACTGAACTGAACTGAACTGAACTGAACTGAACTGAACTGAACTGAACTGAACTGAACTGAACTGAACTGAACTGAACTGAACTGAACTGAACTGAACTGAACTGAACTGAACTGAACTGAACTGAACTGAACTGAACCGAACTGTACTGTACTGAACTTAGTTAGCACGCGCCCGCCCTTGGGTGCAGAACCTGTGCGAAATCTGTGCCGAAATTCTGCACTTATTTTCGGCTTTAAAGCCTAGGGAGATTGAGGCGTTTAATAGGCATCTGAGCTTCTTTATTTGTCTAACAGTAATAAAAAATCACAATAAGCTGCATTTCCATGTGCCTAGGAAGTGCAAACGGTCAACCGATTTAAGTGGTTTCGTTTTACTGTGCGGCGCCATTGCTCGCGGGTAGCCCTGCTTTCTGCTTGTCCTCACGAGCGGCTGAGAGTGAGTTCTGTTGTGCTTTCATATGTTTATTCCTGGTGTGTTTACGTGAACCAAACCGTAAAAAATATTTTTTTATTTCAAGTAACCATCAATCCGGCCGAAATTTGTTCGTGTTGCTCGTAAAGGCTCTTTGAGTACAACGCTATATAGGAAAGTGCGACAGACGGCTGCGGCAAGTGGCTGTTTCCGTTGCCAGACTGGTAAATGCGCTCATAACGCCTTTAGTCGACTACCTGAGGGTAAGATTCATGATTAATCAGATAATAGGCTCTAGATATGCCGAATCTGACGGTTCCAGTTGATAAAATAGGCTGCGATATACCACGCTGTTCGCCGGCGGTTTCCCCGATCCCTGTTGTCAGGACTTTGGAACCAGAAAGATATTCACCACTGCGGTCCCTGGAGAACCTTTCGGTTCCTGCTTTTTGCCACAAGGTAGCCCACCGCAAGTCGTTGAAGAGATCAGTCCGTACGTGCTGCTTGCACTTATATTGCTATTCATCAGTATGCTTTTTAAACAATTCACAACCAGGTAGAAGTATTTTAACGGCTGTTCGTCGGATGGCGCGGAGGCTGAGCCTACCTTTATCCGGTTTAGCCGTTATGTTGGACGAACTCGTACTTTTGCCGTGTCTTTCGAAGGATCCACGGACCGTAATGAAAACTCCCCGTCCTTGCTGCGTGCGACAGAAGGCCGGTATGGTGTACCTCCACCTAGGGTTGAAAGCAGGTTTGCTGCAACAGCTCCGTGAGATTCACACCAGGGCTGCAGATATTGATATTCAAATGAACGTTGATGGTATTCGTGCCTACAACAACTCGCGTACTCAGGTGTGGCCTATATTCTCCTGCATAATTTCCCCCTTTCTCGGTCAGCCTTTCGTCGTTGGAATATACTGTGGTAAGCAAAAACCCAATGGTGCTAAGCAGCTGATGTCTGACACGGTCGCTGATTTGAAAGACGTCCCGGCGGACGGTGTCTCCCGAGTATAAAATACTCATGCCGTCCGTCTTCAGTGCATTATTTGCGACAGTCCTGCTGGGGCCTTTCTGAAGCAAGTGAAGGACAATACAGGATATTATGGCTGTGATTATTGCACACGAAAGGTTGTGCACATTGGCACGCGTATGACTTTTCCCTCGTTGACATCTCCCTTGCGTCGTGGCTATGATTTCCGAACCAGAAAGCAAGAGAAGCACCATACTGGTCCAAGTCCGATGGAGGGGTTAAATTTTCCCATGATTGACGGTTTCCCACCAGGTTACATGCATAGTGTGTGTCTTGGTTTAGTGCGGAAATTTCTCATCTTACTCAGAGCTGGGCCAATTGGACACAAGGACAGGCTTTCTTTGGAGTCCTGAAATCTGCAGAATGATAACATTGAGCAACAGAGTTTGGCTCTGAGTGCTGATGTCCCCCGAAAATGTCGCGGTGTCATCGACCTGGATCGGTGGAAGGCATCTGAGCCACGACGGTTTCTTTTGTACATAGGACCCAGTGTTTTACGGGATATCTTACATCCTGACGTTTACGAATATTTCATGTATTTTTCGGTAACCAATTTCAGAGGCTGTTAACCTTTTTCCACAACACTATGCTGATTTTTAATTGATGTTTCCAAGGTTTCTATGCCAAAATTTGCTGCTACTATTGGCCCACGCCATTTAGTCTACAACATACAACTCTTCTCTCATTTGTTCAATTTCGTCAAGCTTCATGGTTGCTTGGACCGTTTTTCCGTTTTCCCTATGAATCAGAGCTGGGGCATTTGAAGAACTATACACATGCGAAAAAATGTTCTTCTTCTGTTGTTGAATGTCGTATTTGGAAGTTGTTTTTCAGCCATTTACGCTGTTCTCATATTTGCGGACAACTCTGTTGGCATAGTGCATGAATCGTGGTTTGTACCGCCCGATTCAGTCATTTGGCCCTCTTGCACAACCAGCACTCTTTATGCCAACTCACTGAGCAGTACTCTACCAAAATGTCCACACAAGTCGTGCACGTACAAAGTGTATCTGCAGTGTAGTAAGTTCATTTTCAGTTAAAAATGTTCTGGAAACTTTTCCGGATGCACTGAGTGCTTAGCGGGAAGCCCTTGACTCAGGGCATACCTACTCTCCGGAGCAAAACGATGAACGGCTCGTACGTCAATGCAGCAGCAAACAGAATGTTTTCGTCAATCGTATTACGATGGTTGCAGTACAAAGAAACGACTGCCGTCTGATTTTACAGACGGGTCGGAGCGTGATTCCAGTGGTGACGCCACATTGTTTGCGAACATATTCATAAGCCCACCAACTCCAAAAGACTGTAGGTCCTCCCGCACCTACCAACTTTTCAATTTGTAATATGCTCACTTTCAGATGTACTAATCCGACTGCCACGATTAGTAGAAACATTCCTGTTCAAGACGCGCCATCCGTACCTGGTGATGCCCTTATTATATGTGGAGCGTACGTTTTATTTCATTACCACCATCTAGAATCCATCATCAGTTCCACGTATACAAAACTTCCCGCCGTGAGCGATCCCGAACCACGCAGTTCCACCCTGATCCTCAGGTTTACTCAACATTCCACGTACTTTATTTTCTAGGACTAACTCTCCAAATTCGAAGGCCAGCGTAATTTCCCCGGACCTGGCCAGCCATATTCTCACTGGGTAGATTACCATGTTTTAATTAAACTATTTTATAGAGAATTTAAAGAGGATTTACTCGTCGTTTCAAGGGCTGTACTTGAAGCTAGACGCTTTAGTACCCACTAGCAGTTCTGAGGCAGTCAACGAGCCCCTCTTCCGCTTTCACCCATGGATGATTTCCGAAAGTATGAAGAACATCGAAGAGATGGTCCACGCTATGCAAAGCTGGTAAGTATTAGTTGTAGTCACGATTGTTAATTTCACAAGCGTGGAAAGGTGGCTCTTGCAGGAGGCTGGCGGTGCACAAGTGTGCGTGACCAACGCGCTTACGCGGACGTTGGCACCAAACTTAGCCGAACTACTCAACTGTCGCGGAATAAATGAAAAAGAAGTCTTCGAGTCAACCAGGCTCGCCCAAGGACTTATTTGTAAGTAGTTAATTGTTATTCTATAGTTAGCTAGTTGAGTCAGTGTCTTGATGAAACTCAAAAACCTCAATAACTTCAATAACTTCGCTACAGACGCGACAACGGATAAGTTTCCGAACACAAATCTGCGACAAATAAAGGAAATCGTTCGTCGCTGGACGGAGCACGAACAGCGGAGTTTTCGGAACCGCCTGCAGAGAACAACCAAGACTGACAAATGATTTTCCTCGTGTATTTTTTGAAAACTCATTCATAAAAAAATTTGTACTTGAAGGCGCTTATTGATATCCGGAAAGGTAATACGCTGACTAATTATGTGGAGGCAGATGAGTTACATTTAGTGTTTAGGAAGTTGCTGAGTCGTACCAGGTAAAGAGATAAATCCGTATAACGGCCTATGATTCAGCGTCGGACGACTTTAGCGGGCTGGGTGCAGAAATTCCGGTACGGAGTACGCATTTTCCGCACCTGGATGCGGAAACGTCTGCACTATTTCCGCATCCGGGTACGGAGTGGGTGCGGAAATTTGTTTCATTTCCGCACAGAATCTGCACCTGGGTGCCGACATCCTTCTTGTTCACGCTATCGGGAGAGAGTAGTACTCCGGTAGCTGAATTTAGCAGCAAGCCTCAAGTACCCGTTTTTCAAAAGTGAACTATGGTAAATCGCTTAAGACACTAGCAGTAAGACCGATTTGGAATATGGAGTAGAGAGCCTGACCAGTTGGTTGAATGTGGGAAAGATGGGTGCCTTCGCGTAACAGCAAGGCCTGTGGTTATATCGACTCGGATGGTGGAAAGCCTTTTTACCACTGAAGTGACTGACACAATCGATTTCAAAGCAACCCAACTAATTACATTGACATTGGACTGTGGACCGTTCCCTTGGTTCTTAAACGTATAACGGTGTAACTAATGACTGTTCCAATAGACAATGCAAAATATCGAAAATTCCACTGAACACATACAGTTATTGCCACATCATTCGGGTGCGTCAGTGGATCATAATGAGCTTGGAAAATTCCAATCGGAAGACTTCTCATCGTCCGTAGTGAACAATAAACAGACGCTTGTCGGTGTATTATCAACTCAGCGTCTTGTTCCATACAAAGAGTAAGAGGTCTAAAATACATCCGTCGTTCTACACTAGGGTAACGCGCGCGCAGTATCCGATTCGCTGACGTACATTCCGAATGTGTGCTTCGTGGTACTCGCTAGTTCAGAAAGCAGTGGGCCTGTCAGCTACTAAAATTTGCATAAATTATTTTAATGCTCAAACCATGCTCTCGAACATCTTGGGACTACAAAATGAAATCATAGTATCCCTGTTTTTCATCAGAGCAAGACTTGTAACGAGAATATCTGAATATCTGAATACCTGAACATCTGACTGAATCATATAACTCAGCAAGATATTTCGCTGAAGACGTCGCAACTTTTTATTCTTTAAACTTTAATCGCACCATGAGTCTGTGACGTGCTTATATCAAGTGTTTGCACCCGAGGAATTGTGAACTTTTGCCTCTCGCCGCCTAACAGAACTTTCACACTCGATTGGATGTTTAATCCTTCAGTGAAGCCAATCTGTCCTGGTAAACCGAGAAACATTGTAAAGATGTCCGAACCCTATTGAGAGAAGGGAGCAGATCGCTTCTTATCTCAGTAGAGCGTCGAACTGGCGACCTTCCGGCCAATGATTGATTACTTAGCCGTTTAACCACGGGGGCTTGACCATTGCCGTTTACTTAGCCACCTCGCAGCCTCACCCACCGTTCAATCACGGGAAACAACATCACGTGGCCACATATTGACTAGCTCCTCGAGTGATGAGTTCTCGGATGAGAACTTCAGTCATCGTGCAAATATATTATTGCCCTGAGGTACTTGTGAATGACTTACATAGATTTGAGTCAACATTATACCATAGAACCTAACTTTTTTTAGATCAAGACGGATTTACATGTAAACCACTTACTATTGACATTTTCCCACCAGTAATAGCTACTGCCTCAAACCTCCCTCAATTAACTCTCACTTGGACATCAAATATTTCCAGTTATTACAGGTTAGTTCGGCCCCAGCTCCTGGTCTTTTCGGCAGCTCTTCGGTGTGTCATGACTATTCCGAAGCCGAGTCCCACTTACTTTTTTCTATCCTCGACCATATTGAATTGTTAAGGCATCCGCACACCGGTCCTCCACACAAAACCGGACCTTTTCATTGACTTTGCCAGCTTCCGCTGAGCGGAACACTGACAATGTCACTCCGATTGCTGATGAAACCGTTGCAGTCCAACTGCCAAGCTCGGCAAACAGGACAACAAGCACTGTTTTTCAATATCAGCTTGGTTCACGATTGGATTGTATTCCGTGACCCCGGCAAACTGGGATGACGTGATCGGTACTGTATTCTGCAGATTGCTGACATGAGAACGTTTTTGTGTGGTGTTAATTTTCTGGGACGGGAATTAACGGGATCGGCCAATTTATAGAGAGTTGTCACCCGTGGTTTCTAAAAATCCAGATGTACTATTGTAGATTTTCCAAATTCTACAATTATGTGAAGTATTATTAGCTTTGTTATCGCTGCAGGCCCCAATGGGTTATCACGAGAAATCAGCCAGACATTGGGGGTATCGTCAAATTCTTCATCTGGGAGGATCGTCCGTTCGGTGTGCTTCTCAAGACTGATGGTCACTGGGAAGCGTGGGGATAATTGCGAAGGTGTCTGAGATAATGAAATAATGTAGAAAAAGCATCACTGCAATTTTATCCTGGCTTGGTTGACTGAGAACTGCTCCAGAAGTCGCTCAATCCTCCCTCTTGTTTCGAGAAGCTAACTGCAGTTGTTCTCTTAGGTTGTTATCAGTCGCTCCAACTTGTTCCTGCCATTTTACCGAAGAATTTATTATTGTTGTGCTGAAAAGTGATACAGAAATTCGCAAATCCTTGTCAGTGGTGAATTTGCTTTATGATTGTTAGTTTTAGAATTCCATGGCTACAAAATTACCGGCATCAGTGGATATTCAGTACGACCTTCATACAAACATTGCGTCATGCTCAACCCTATATCTCCTATTGTGGATGACGAAGAGGGTCATTTTCATTCGTCTACCTACATCCCGACGACACAAATCCCAATTCACATTTCGCTTATGCAGGGTATTTTGATTGTGCTAACTATTAAATTCTTGCATACAGTGTTCCGTTTATCCTCTGGAGATGCAACCTTTACAGAATTTATCTTTCGGACACAAGCTACACCTCGAATGATTTGCGCACCGAGACGAATGGTCCAATGACCATTGGACGGAATGCTTATTTGCACAATAATTTACTATTTATTTGCAAGAGATAAGTATACACCGGAAATTCATCTAGGTTCTAATTTTCTAGGAAACCCGAAACCGAACAGTTTCAACTCATTTTATTTTGGCAGAATCACACGTCATATTGCGTGTCCGTTAGGAGCAGACGCTGTGGACAGACTCGATGAGGGTTTTGGCCTTGTATCCGGATTTGCACAAATCCATGAGATGAATTGTATGCTCAGCTACCTCTGGGACCTGGAAACAGACAGATTACGTAATCTCAGCCTTGAAATCAGTCCAGTATTTTAAACGAAATACTCACCATGCATACGAAGGACCCAGGATCATACGTGTCCAACACAGGTTTTCATCAATGCCAAAGTAACAGGAATGTGTGTTCACACAAGATTCACCCTAACTTCACCAACAGAATTCAGCGTTCTCGAGAAAAGTGCCAACTATGCTTAAGTTTGGGGAATGTTGCCAGTGGGGCACACCGATGGCTGAGCGTTTACTGGGCCCGAGATTAGAAAACGTTATCAGCATACCTGAATTTCAGTCACTTTGAATGGTCTTGATGTAACCTCCTTCACCCTAAGCAGAGAACACGCCAAAGTTTTCAGCTACGTAGCAGATGACTGAAACAGTGTGAACTCCATGAAATTGTTCGACTTGAATAACCATACCAGAAACTTTTCCTGAATTGCTGCATTGCAGCGTTGTGCACAAGAACCATTTGTCACGGATGCCCCATGTCATTTCCGTACAGAAACCAATCACAATGCCGTTGTAGGGAGTTAAGCACGGCTCGGAGTACATCCATGTCAGCAATAGAAATGGGTTTGTTGAGGAGCTGAGATACCAAAGCTAAATGAACTGAACTGAACTGAACTCAAATGAACACAAATGTACTTAGACGACTCCTATCGGGTGATGTTATTCTTGATTTGATCACAGGTTCACATCATGCAATTTGAGAACGTTTTACCAGAGCACTTCGAATCGTTCAATATTTCCATGATCCTTAACCAACCTCCACCTTCTATGATTCGCCATGGCGATAGGCGCCATAGACATAAACTCGCTTCGAAAACTACCCCACAAATAGTTGGACACCATGATTTGGAATGAACGTCCAATATTAAGAAAATAACGACAGTGCTGTTGATGTGTGTGCCAGATTTGCCCTGAAATTACCTACTGTAAAGGTCGTCTCGAATTGATCCAATACGGCCTCGAAACATATCAGCTCATCCCTCGTGGACAAGTCGTTCACCATGGGCTTATGGTGCGTTGTCACATCCATGATTATATCGTGAATCGTCTCCTTGACGATGTGGCCTAGCTGAAAAAGCGAGAGGAATAGTTGTGGGAGATTTTAGCTAGACTGCAAGACGTTTCCCGCCCAAATAAATGGACCGCGTTTAATTTTCAGCTGGGTTCTAGAAACGGTAGCCAAGACACTAAATTTATTATTGTTTACCTGAACCATGCATCCAGAACACGTATTCTCCACTTAGCAAATCAATTTTTACCTAGAACGATCTTTTCATTGTACATTCATTTATCTTTATGAAATGGATTGTGTAAGAAAA
>NW_008752332.1:110578-111384 GCF_000715545.1 Opisthorchis viverrini
TTGAGGTTTGTATAATTTGTGAATCTCTCTTACACTCCAAGTACCGCACAGAAATCTAGCTCCGCCATTGTTATTCCTACCCGGAGGTTCTGCTATTACGCGTCACTCGAAGATACAGTTCGCCCATTACACCCGAAATCCTCTGAGTTGAGCAACATTGAACTTTGTGAAAACGAAATCTGTATAATGTTATCGGTATAGCACCTTGACGAGGCCTACCGAGCTTGACAGTCGGTGACGTCCGAACGTCGTGGCTTCTCTTCCATCATTCGTTGGACGCGTAGGCCACTTGAAACTATAAAGTGCGTTTTATGAGGAATTACTGGAAACAATATGCCTATTCAATCCGTTCTCAATTTGACCTCGTTTTGAAGAGCTGGGTTCCAAAATTATCAAAACTTACTTTTCCATGTGGGAAAGTGATATACGTTGTCCCACAGTGGCCAGTGTAATAAATGAAAACGTTGTCTCCAGGACCACTGCAGGTCAACGGGAAACTTAGGCGGAATCAATTGGTTATAATCTGGTGGCGCTCTCGCACATAGGAGGGCACAGCAAAAAAGCCGCAGAAATGGAAAAAGAATTGTATTATTCCCCCAAAAATATGGGTTTTGTCCTAATTTTCAGAATCTGAGTTGTAACTGGTGATGAAGGAAATCGAAAATATATAAAAGGTTACAGAGTTCATTCCTGTCCATGGCGTACATTTCGGACGCCTGTTGGTTTGCTGCTGTTTCACGCAATATAGCGGCACATTTGGCTTTTAATATTTGCAGGTGGTTGGAGCCAGTATTCCAATTCAGTTA
>NW_008752333.1:0-8978 GCF_000715545.1 Opisthorchis viverrini
GATAACAACCGACTCATCTGTGGTATTCTTACTCTGAACAGCTGCGGTGAACCGCAAAAGAACAAGGTCTGAGATACCGTCAAGCTGCCCGAGCCTAGACCAGAGTGATCGGAAATCCAAGGTCGGGTTCGAACCACGGACCTTTCACACAGTATTTGCTTGTTCTAACCACGAAGCTATCCCGAACTCAAAGAGCTGGCTCGATACAGTCGACCCAGATGCTGAATGTCTATATCTACAGACCGGCTAAGGCCTAAGCAAGTGAATGTACTGATATCTGTTAACGCCTCGCTACCGACCACCGTGTACCACGGGGCGCGATTCGGGACAGTCAAGAAACTGGTCCAACGACATATAGGAGATAACCTAAATAAAGTAAAGTACAACATACTCTTGTAGGATCATCGGTCCATCTTTGGTCCACGAGAAAGACCCATCTTTAAATTCCACGGCATACGGTGTATCTATCGTAGCAAAAGGGAAACACAGGGACCGGATTAACGCATGGCAAATAACGAGGACAGTTTGAAAAAATCCAGTTGATGAAAACGAGGACCTTCATAGTGTCATTGATCAGCCGGCAGGCGATTTGTATTAGACGAGCTTGACCTGACTGCGAGATCGCTGAATGCCATCAGGATTAGCAAAATGTAACGCCAAGATGCGAATACCTCGACTTCGTCATAAACACGTCACTCCGTGAAAGAGGGAGTCTAACCCATCAGCGTAGAGCGAACCGGTTGAGTTAGCTGCGAGCCGTTTTACGTCCAACGGGCTCTTGAGTATAAACACTGCCAGAGCGGTTATGTACAATGAACCGACTGCACAATGGCTGATCTGCATTGGCATTGAAGAGGAGAACTGCGGACAATTGATCGAGCCAAGCTGTTTACGGTGAATTGCACATGTCTCGAGATAGACGGGGAAAATTTCCGACAACATGGTTACACCTCGGCCGATTAGCTACGATTGTGCACCAGGATGCGTTCTTATCTGTCCTGTGAGCAAGGGTTAATTTGTCTCATCGCTGGTCTGGCACAACTAATCTTAGCTCAGTGATGAAACGACCATCACTCGATCGATATCCAACCAAAGTACCCTTCTTTATTCTTGTGCTCATAGACTAGTATTATCAAGTGTTGCCGCAAAATCAACAGAACTGGATGCATCAAATCAATTCTAAAAGAGATTGATAGGAAAGGTATGTAACCCGAAATGCACCATACATGATCTCTGGCTTTCGTTCGGCGACCAGAGGTATACTACGATCAATGAATAATGTCCAAAACCGTTTCATTGGATGATTTTAATTCAGGAAACCAAAGAAGACATTATTGTAGCGGAAACAACCACCATACCCCGGTTAACACAGTTCTACTGTGTGAAAAGCAGCGAATAAAAAAACGTGCAGGAGACCCGAAAACCCGTCGAGACTGATTTGGTTACTTCAGGTTATTAGATGACGAGAAAATACGTTTTTGAAAAGCCAAACAATCGAAAAAGGTTGAATTACCACTAAATACCATAAGCCATCTGAAAAGGAATGAGCAGGAAAAATGAATACGACAAAGGTGTATGAACAAAGTATTCCAGGGGCAGGGGGAGAAATTTCATGTAATTCCATTCTCACATGAGGATAACAACGAGTTTGGTGGCGAAAAAGCCAAAAAGGCTAGAGTAGGCTTAGAGTAGGGGGAAACGGGACTTGGACCTCACGGGACGGTAATCAAAACTATTGATGATGATGTAGAAGATATGGCAACCTTCAATTAGGATTTCATCCTGTCAATGAAGCCGATTTAGATTAAAACGCAAAGAAGTACTATAGGACTGTTTGAACCTTATTGGAAGTCATCAGCAGCACACATCTCACGAAACTCCAGTACGTAGTTTAGAACCTTAGGCCGTTCTACACAGTTCTGCTGGTTAGTAGTGTGATTAGCTCTCCCTTGGACAGCATACAGCGCTTCTGATCAAGGAAACCACATCACGTGGTCACCTACAGACTGCACCTGCTCAAGTGTCGACTTCTCAGATGGAAGTTCCACTCGTCTGGTGAAATCACTCTTCCGGTGAGCCACGGATAGACTGGTGGCGGTGTGAGCAGATTTGGTGGTTTTCAGAACTATACCTCATAAGTGCCGTGACGTCATCTTGGGAAGTGATACGATTTCTGGAGGAAGTGTCTGTCAGTGTCAGTGAGGCTCAGAATAGCAAACTCATTCCAATTGACCCAGCAGAAGACTCAGTGTGTGGTACCGCGGGATGCTTGTAGCATTACTTACATTACTGTTTCATTGACATCCCGTTATTCCTGAAAACACGGTGGTTATGTTTGCTGATGAGCACTACGACACTCCGTGTATACACCCAATGTTGACAGGGAGAGGTGTCCTTCTGTAAGAGACATGGGTAACTTACCAAAGTCAACCGCTTGTGCTCCGTCGATAAACTAGCAGACAAAGAAAGCAACTGGGCTTTCTCAGGCAATCACGTGCGTCGACGGCACGATCAATATGCAAGTAGAGGATTTAAAGGTGTAACGTTTCTGGAACTAGATGTTGAAAACTTTGGTGGCGGTAGAAAGGTTCACTGCTCGCCCGTACAGTCCTACTCTATCGGAATTATAATCGCGGTGTTCTCAGGCGCGTGATAAGTTTGTTGAGAACCCTCTATCGGAGAAATATTCCAGAGGGGAATGGTTGAAAAGCCCTACCGCGAGACTTTGTCGGATTCTTGAAGCACTCAGCAAACGTCACAGATGGTGCGCGAACGCACGTAATACACTACTCACAAGGTTGCTGAAAACTCTTCGATAGCACACGAACGGTTTCACCCTTCTTGAGGCTCATCAGGTAGGCGCACTCTCTGAGTTTTCGTCAACCTTATGTTCCACTTGAACCCAAATGGCTTAAGAACACCATAAAAAAATGACAGGTCGAGCTGGGTTCCAGACGAGTCTCCCGTTAAAGCCAAATTCGTGTGCTAAGGAGTGTATCTGTCGAAACATTTTAGGCTACTTAGACGGGCATGTTGTTTCGTCCACCTGTTCTTCTTGTGGCGATCGAACATGCCAACTTCATGGTTGAATAATCTGTGAAATGTACTCACAAATACACTAGTTTGATTGTTTTAAACGAGATGGAGGCATGAAGGAGGCACGAGGGCTGGGATACAGTCAGGTTGCCCGAGCCTAGACAGGGGAAGTTGAGAGGCAGAGGTCAGGTTCGAACCACAGACCTTCCGGTTAGTAAATTCGCGCCATCCAAGTAGAATGATTGTCAATAGCTAATCAGTTACAGTGCAAAGGTTGCTCTTTGTAAACCATATAAACGCAGGCGCGAAGAGATGCACTGAAGATGTCTCCTCGAATGGTGACGAAACGTTTGCAGATCAATTGCCAAGCTCGGCGAACAGATCAACAGCTAGCTGATTTAATTCCCACTAATGCACCCGAGCTACCAATATCCCAACACACTCCTTGAGTGAAACTAATGTATATCAGTTGTCGAATGGATCGGTACACAGATGAGAGAAGTTCGTACAGCCAACTCGCTAGCCGAGTGACCAAAAATGGATGTCTTTCAAAGGTTTATGGAATTATGAGGTGGATTGAGTTGGTCAGATTTTTTCAGATGAAATCCGATCCGACCTTTTACCTTTCCTCCAAAACCATAAGGTACTGGAACACCTTCGTTTTCAATTTGGATCTAGCTGGGTGGTGTGAAAATTATACGTTTGGAATGACGAAAACAAACTATTTTTCCAGCTAGTCGATCAATCAATCAATCAATCAATTATTCATTCAGCTGTAATACCCTTTCAGTACATACCAGCCATGTCACGCGAAGGAAGCACGAGGTCTCAAATACTGCCAGGTTATCCAAGCCCAGTGAAACAGTAGCCTAGATGCCCACGGACCTTCCGATTACTAAGTCTGCACCTTAATTGCTGAGTTATCTCGTATATTTTCCCGGTTTTGTATTGATGTCTTGAGCCAACGACAATATTTGGTCAGGACGAGTCGAACCATTTCATCGCATAGATAAAACATGGCAACTAGAATTGTATCGCGCCTGTACAGAAAACGAGAAATAGGACTTCTGCAAGTTACATTGTCGTGCGGACGAGATATTTTGGCATTGCCTCGAGGATAGAGTAAGCCTTGATAAGGTAGAACGAGCTCCGCAGAGTGTTCAGTAATGGGTGTGAGCAAATCAGTTTGATGCCATTAACGAACACCGCCAACGGGCTTTCTCCAGTTAGTAAGATCGTTTCGGACTATCTGCAGAACAACTCACCGGTTTTCGCGGATCGCTCCACTGCATTGTGGTCTAGCTCGGGTGCCAAGAGGAACGCTCCAATGCGCTTGACAGAGACATATGCCTGGCAGAAGAAGGAGGAAGAGGGATCAAAAGGTCCGTCCGATAGCCTTACATAACGACGGTCAGATTGGTTACAATTTAGCAGCTATAGACTACGTGTAGAAGCCACAAAGTTGCCAGCTCCTACAGGTTCCAACGCTAAAAACAACAAGAAGAGAGGGAGATCCCTAGCAGAAGATCCAAATGATTGATACAAAGAGACAGAGCCAGTTGAAGGGTCAGAACGACGTACTAAAGGGGTGGGGAGGCAGAGGTGCAAACGCAGTGTCTCGCGCAGGAGCACATGTTGACAACAATCGTCACCATGTGTAAAATTCGGAACAAATGCCCAATCTACGTGTGTTGGGATTCGATCGATGAGAGACAAACGCTTGTTCCGGTTACGTAACATCTACAAATAAGCCGATCGAGTATGATTCGCAGAGCGTGCCTGGTCAGACAGACAAGCACCGATCAGCTCTAATGGTCAAACGAGACTACGAGCAACCACAATGGCGGGTCAGCTGATTGAGTTGAACCGAGCGTATCGATCAGAGTTGTGTCCGAGCTACACACAGTCAGGTAATCATCAGATCGGCGTAAGCGCGTAGTTGCGTGGACCTATGTATGACATGCTTTGTGTTGTGACAATGAGAGTTGTACTGACATTTAGAATAGCTCTTTTTACGGACCGCACGGTGTCCTCGATCACCAGTTCACCAAGCACAAGTGGTGGAAGTTGAACACCAATTCGAACACTCAGAATGTGTCAAACTCCGATTTAGCTTCATCTGGATCTTATGCTAAAACACCATCTTGGGCGCGCTATTTCATATAAGCCCACTTTGGTGTTCAAGCGCGAGAAAACATTGGGGAAGATCAGGAAAGGGAAAAGCATGTTGTTGAATCAGTGACGATGAAAAAGCACGTTTTTTTGTTAACGAAACACACTACTCATTAGGTTGCTGAAGATGCCTCGACAGTTCAACACAGGCTTCGACCTCACATATTAAACATCTGGGTCGACTGTGTCGAGCCAGGTTTTCGAGCTCGGGAAAGCTTACTGGTTAAAGCGAGGAACTATTGATCGGAAAGTTCGTGGTTCCAACCCATCCTCACCATCTCAACTGCTTCTGTCTGGTCTAGGGGGCGACCCAGTAGTATCTCAGCCCTCATGATTCCCTGGAGTGGCATGACAGGTATGCAACGAAAGTGTGCTACAGCCGGTCGATCAACTGAAGCCGACCAATTCTGTCTGTCATCCGGAAGCAAATTTGCTGGACAAAGATGCAACAGAGCATGATTTTGCTTGGTTTGCCGACCTATCCGGTCCGTAATCACGAGACTATTTGGGCTTTCCAAGTTTTATAAAACCTTTCCCTTGAGTCGTTGGCTTTGACACTGAAGACACACTACGGGTGGTTGTCGGTCTGTTTGTCGAGATTAACAATTAGCTTGCAAACATTTCGTCCCCAATCGAGGGGACACTACCAATTGCGCGCACCTCGAAATGCACACAAACCGACTGCCAACCTCGGTAAGCAGAATAACATCCACCTGGTCCACCACTGGTAAACTCACCCGAGCTAGCAATATTCTGATGCATACGAAATACCTGTTGTACATATAATGCGTATATATGTGTGTATATATCACTGCTATCCTTGTTCTCATTGTGTTAGACTACATCTCATCGAACCCTATTCGGTGCAGTGACCACCAAAGAAAGCAGCACGAGGCACAGAAACGCTCACATATTTGTTCAAACATCAACAGGCGGCTTGCACAACTGAGGCGAGATTTGGCGCATGTCAACTGTCACATTCCAGTCTCATTCACCACGTGAACATTCGTTTGTAACATTCCTGAGTCAGGCATGATCGAACTCGCACTCAGCGAAATTCTTGAATTTGATTACACTGATTACAATAAGGCTAAGCAATGGAAAAGGGCCCAACGTAAAAAACAGAACCCGTTTTTTTGAATCGATTCGCGGGGCCTTGGGATCGGTCATCGGTCTCAGAAACGGTTCGCAAATAAGCAGTGGAATGATCGTCTGGAAACCTTTCGCCTTGGACAAAAAACATTTGTCAGAACAATTAGAGGCATCGGATCAGGTCTGAATTCCTTTTGTTCTGGTTCGAGGCCCTTCGGTCGATAATACTCTAGTGTTCATCTGAGCTACTGGGTACAACAACAGTTTAATCTGGGGGGAGGGTCAAATCCACGACCTCCCGACATAACTGTTCGGCAGTGCGTGATCAGCTCTTACCTATACATAGCGCCACTCGTCCTTCATTTATGGAAACCGCATCTCGTGGTCACGAATTGACTGGCTTATCAAGCGAGGACTTCGTAAAATGGAAGTTTCTTCCATTGGGTGAATCTCGTACCGAGATTTATCTCGTAACTAATGGTGCCATGTCCTGCAGACCAGCTGCTCGTGGCCAAACAGTTAGGTGTCCAACCACTGACCGGAAGACTCCTGGCTTGAAACTGTCCGAGGTTTCGTGAGATGAGCTCCGCTTATGACTCCCAGTAAGAACGAAACGCCTGTAGAGCGCTTTTCGGCTTTTCTGCATGGATTATTTTCCTTTACAGGACGAAATCGCCATTAGAACTGGTGATGTTGATCGACATCCACAATGGCAGAAGCAAGTATACGACGCATGCACGTGTGAGATAGGCGCACAATGTGTGCAAATTGTGATGTTCACAACCAGCGATGTGACCCTAGAACTGCCGTCTCTTTACCGGTCCCATGAATCAAGCGTTGCGGTCCTGTGAAAGTGCTGACAAAATACACCAAAACGAATACAACCACACCGTGATGTTGATCGACATCCACAATGGCAGAAGCAAGTATACGACGCATGCACGTGTGAGATAGGCGCACAATGTGTGCAAATTGTGATGTTCACAACCAGCGATGTGACCCTAGAACTGCCGTCTCTTTACCGGTCCCATGAATCAAGCGTTGCGGTCCTGTGAAAGTGCTGACAAAATACACCAAAAAGAATACAACCACACCGGTGCGAGACTCACCATGATCACGGCAGACAAGCTCCAGGGTAGAAGAATCAAAGGAGCCCGAAGCAGATTGAACAAGCTGACGCTGACAAAAATGCGCTCGGGATCCAAAAACATGGGCATTGTGGCAGTTGCGTTGGATTTCACTGCACCGGTTTCGCCGTTCAACAAAAGACTCCAAGTGAACGTGACAAATGTGGTCAGGAGAATCACATATGGGGCAAGATTCCAAATCACATTGCCTAGGCCCCAGCCCAGGGCTACTCGCACCAGACGGCTCAGTTCGGTTGTTCGGATGCTGTCAGCTTGAGTTTGAAAGGCTTTCTCCCAGGCGTACAGCTTTATGACCTGGGAAAAAGAGAAACGTCATGAACGGCTGACTACACACTCAAGGATCCCTGTCGAACTAGTTCCTGAACCGTTGCCCTTTCAATATTACCGTTGCTCCTGGGGCTATAACTTCACATGGTAGTATATCACCAGATTGTGGTTCGAAACTGTGACAGCGCAGTGGATTATGCGATAAAAACTCGACAAAAGCACCGAATACAATAGCTTTGGGCGCCGGAGAAGGACATTATGGAGAAACAATGAGGCTCGTGCGCCTGAGGTTGTTGCATACGCTTGTTTGGAACCCGGACAAGATTGGATACATACGGTAGTACCATCGCTATAATAAAAGCGAACTCTGGTCGTTGGCTTGTTCGCTGAGATGGACAATTTGATTGCAAACGTTTCATCACCAATCGAGGTGACATCATCAGTGCGCTATTTGGGAGCGTAGTTGTGCGTAGCGGTGGGTTAGTGATTGTGCCACTGATGATGTCATCTCGATTGGTGATGAAACGTTTGCAATCAAATTGCCCAGTTCAGAAAACAAGCCAACGACCACCATCTACACTACCTGAGCTACCGACATTTTCCTCTATAGAAAAGCCAACTCTTAAAAGGATTGACCCCATAGCGAGGATTTGTGTGAGAAATGTGTGATGAACCATGCCTGGGCATATTAAAACGTTCCAAAGTGGATTCGAGAACTCACGGGAGAGCTTACTGAACTGGCCACAACATGTCAGCCGGATTAAGACGTACGCTTGATTTTTAAAAAAAAGCTGGGTGAAGAAAGACTTCACGGGCGAATGAGAAAGTGAGCAAACAAGTATGAATCAATGACCTGATATTTAGTAGAACTTGTCAAGTGACTAAAGAATCTCCATCGTCTGGAGGCTGCAGTAACTTTGTAATAGACTAGACAATGTCGCATATCTACCGCGCTGGTCTTCCTGGATGGGGACCCCAGACGGGCCACATCAATCGCAAGAGACATTGTCAGACATGGCCCAGTCGCGCCCTCAATGGCGCTCGTGCATCCAAGCTATTGCCTTCAATGCATAGCACCTTTTCCAACCCCAACCCCCACCCCACTTGACAGCCCACTGACAGTGCTGGATTTATGAACCAATTTATCAGCTCCCGCCTGCAACGCGCAGCCACCTATCTCTTCCCCCGAATCATTGGTGAACGAAACTGTGGCAGCTACAACCAGTGTACGACCAGTACGCGGTTATTGCAGCTGATAATGAT
>NW_008752333.1:9566-15066 GCF_000715545.1 Opisthorchis viverrini
TTTCAGATGGCTTATGGTAATTAGTGGTAATTCAACCTTTTTCGCTTGTTTGGCTTTTCAAAAACGTATTTTCTCGTCATCTAATAACCTGAAGTAACCAAATCAGTCTCGACGGGTTTTCGGGTCTCCTGCACGTTTTTTTATTCGCTGCTTTTCACACAGTAGAACTCTGTTAACCGGGGTATGGTGGTTGTTTCCGCTACAATAATGTCTTCTTTGGTTCCCTGAATTAAAATCATCCCATGAAACGGTTCTGGACATTATTCATTGATTGGCTGACAATGATGATAATGATGACAGCATCTTCCGGAGATACTCACAAGCCCTACCACACGGATAATGAATCTCGACTCTTCCGACAAAAGAATCCAACGGGAATGCAGTATATCCTTGATAGTGTTGACCGCCGAGCTTCTCCGGTTGATCTCGAAACAAGGACTGAAGAGACCTGACCTTTTGCCGCAAGGATGGATATCGAGTATAGCCTACTTGGTTCATTTCATTCTCTCCTATCTTTCCACATCCACATATAGGAGTATTTAACTGCTGTTGGTTATGACAATATACAAAATACGCTGAAAAGGCGGCGCATATAATGACGGTATCGGAGGACGCTGTTATTGTATTTTGCAACTCTCCATGTTGATTCAGCGGCGCCTTTCGTAAATCAGATTCTCAACCCTCACAGTACGCCGCTGTTCTACTCAGATTGGAGCTGTCGCACTGGAGGATAACGAAAAATCCGGCTCTCAACAGACAGACCCGATACTGTTCCAGCGATGCTGTACCAGCGATGGTGGACGGCATCAAGCAGTGTAACCGAAATTGGATGACGCTGCCCTCAGAACTTGGTGCTTCATGGACAGCGGCACTTCAGGATATTCCAGGAATCGGCTCCACCTCCTCCAGGAGAAAGTCATCCTAAAGTCACGTAAATAGTATGCGATTGTCAATGAATACTTGTAAACAAGATACGGCATTACATCTGACACACAAAAACCCATCAAAAACAGGGCACTGTTCTGCAGAGACCACAACGGCGTTCCTCGTTGAACATGGCCAATTCATGTACGATATTCCGGATTTATTTTCCTGTGCCCCATCAGACGCGGACTACAGATTAGAACAGTAAATAAATCCAGAGGGAAAACTGCCATATCAAAGACTTGGTGTGCAGCTTACCACAGTGGTTCCGACGAAACAAAAGGCTACTGCTTCTCACACAAATCCGGCTTTCGCTTGCGCATAGCAATGACCTCAGCAAATTTGAGAACTCTGTCGTTTGCTGTGCTGAACATTACATCAAATGAGGTCGCTAGATCAATAGGATGCATGCTCTCGATTAGATAACGAACAACTACTGACAACTCCGGCAGTGTATATGCTGTGGTCCTACTTGGCTTTGAAATTGTGCGAGAGTATCTGATTGGTCCAACCGTTTTTCGTAGCCTCGACGACGCGTGTCCCATCAACCTCAATCGTTCCCTTGAACTGGTGGCTGACGGTGGTGGCACTAGACCACGATTTGCCCTCTGAACGAAGACCAGTCCGACAGTTCATCTGGTGGCTGTCGATTATCTGTTCGCCGAGCTTGGAAGTTCGTTTGGAGACAGTTTGTCAACTTTCGAGGAAACATCATTGAGCTGTTGGGTGGGTTTGACTGTGTAGGACAGAATGTTGTCGGGCGCGGTCACCACACTACAGGGTCCTCTGAGAAACGAAATCAGTTCGGAGAGAAAGCATGACTTGCTCGGTAGCTGAGCTGTCATCCTGACCGATGCCCTTCTTGGGTGTCCAGGAGCACAGTTGCCCTTCAATAGGTTCGGCCTTCTAACAAAGAGAATCATCACACACGGATGCCCCATCTATGCCGAAAGTTTGTAACATCACTTGCTGATATGCTCAGTGACCGGCCAGTTGGTGCCATAAGCTGGCAGTATGTAAGTGATCGCACAGTGAGTGGTCGAGTGGAATGACTCGGTACATCGGTTCGATTTACTAGCCCACTCTGTATTCGAAGATGATACATTTGTACGACGTTTGCAGACTGGGAACAGCAGTCAACTTGAGCCGGTCGGGCGTGACTTCGAACCCCTAGGTTGTCGAAACACGGGTTACTCATTGGGCCCTTGTGTTGTGGATATCACATTCAATTGCGTCTTGCAACCACGCGACATGATAAGAAGACATAAAATAAGCTTCTTCGGAAAGATCCACCGAAGCGTATGTTTGCCTAGCTTTGAGACGCACCAAGAAACGAAATTTAAGAGTGTGCTTTATCTGGAATGATCAGAAAGCAACAGACCTTGAATGAGCGGATCCCGAAAGGAAGCAACATCGATGGGGTATGAACCCTTCTTGGTGAATGGTCAAAACCGAACGTAAGTGAACACAGAGAGTAACCACAATACCGGTGAAAACCGCTCATCAACTTACTTTGATTGCCCCGAAAACTTCTCCGAGACACTTGAGCCTCTTATCCTTCCATTTCATTTCAGAAGCCTGAGAATAAAAGTTGGTGGGGAGTTAATAAGAGCAAAAAAGCGAAACTGAGGTTATCGAGAATTTCCTGGTATCCACTGTACAAAACTAACATGTGAAAAACCAGGTAATTTTTCGACATGAAACGACTAACCTCGAACTTTTGGGTGAACCACATGAGCATCACATTCAGGGGTAAGAGTAGGAACATGCATCCAATACCCGCTAATGTTGCCGGTCCCAGCTGACGCCACAAGAGTACGAAAGACAGGACAAACTGAATGACTGCCGTCCAAGTGAGGAACGAGAACACTGGAATCAAGGAAGAGAAGGCATAGGGGTAGGCTATTTTGTGACTTGGCTTGTTCTAAACTGGCACTGAAACTGGAATAGGTCACATGAACAAACTACACTGAGACAGAAAAGACGGTGGACTTGGAGCCAGAATTATTGATCGCCTTCTCGGTATCTAAGCCCTGACTTCCTAAGGGAGACATGAGCGACGAAAAATTACTTGGGGCGCGGAGAAGTGTCGGGCAAACATGGTTCGAAGGCATGGTAATATGATTGGGCGTGTGAGCGGACAGTGTTGCCATGTGGATGACGAATGCCGTCAAGCGGTGCAGAAAGGGAACTGGGTCCGACAAGGACGCCAAGGCTCATGATATGCGAATGCGACTATCAGTAACATCGCTAATTAAGCCTGCGGTTCTACTGTTTGAAAATTAAGCAATGAAAATGCATGAATGGTAAGGCCAGAGTCTACTGGCCCGAAGGTCATTGGTTCGAACCCAGCCATGGCTGTTTGATTACTCCTGTGTAAGTTTGGATAATCTGGAAGTATCGCAACTTTAATACGTTCTTCAGAATACAAGACGCTTCGGCAACGAAACTGTATGGCGGCGATCAAAAAGGGAATTGATTTAACTAAGCCACAGGTGTCGATCATATATGGATTATAAGAATCGATCTGGTTTCACTGTGATAAGAGGATGGAAAAACAAGGAAGCCACATGTTGCTGAAGTCAAGACTCAATTAAGAACAAGATAAGTGCCTTTCAGGAGTCTACAAGGCTAGCTTTGTGAACAACCACAGCACGTTGTACGCAGAAAAACGCATAGAAGGACAACAGCCATGGAGTAAAAGAAGAAACTTTGTTCGGGGGTCGTGGTTTGGAGGCAGTCTCTGAGGCTTACTCACGCCAAAATTGATCGTAACACTAGGGCTCAACCACCGCACACACGAATGGGTGCATGTGTGAGACAAGAAAGGAAAGGATGGATGCGTTTGACCAGCCTTTCTATTAATCCAGGCACTTCTCCCTGCATTCTGGAAGTAGCCAAAACAGCTGCATACCCCACAAAGGACAAAAATCCTCGTCAGTCACGACCGCTTATGGAGAACGTTTTATGAAACTCTCCACGCATTACTTTCCTCCCTTCAAATCAACCCGAACGTTCTGTGGGCGGATTTTTCCAGCTGAGATCCAACAATCTACAAGTAGCTCCGAGTGGAAGCTGCACCTGAGAAGTGATCGTCCGAGGAGCCAGTCAGCACGCGGTAACAGGTGATGTGGCTGAACGAGAGTGGCCTCATGTCCTGTGTGAGTGTGAGTTACTCACACTCTGCTGATCAGCCGCTCACGACCGAAAGGTTAAGCGTTCAAGGTCACCCGTTCGAAACTTCCTACCGGAGCCCCGTGAGGTGCGTAGTGCTTATGATTCACACTGGGGATGAAACAGCTGTGCAGTGTTTCTCGGCTGCTCGGCAGCTTCAGTAGGCCGGGATAGAAGACAAAGTTTATCTCCAGGCACAGCTTTTGTTATCCTCAATACACACGCGGTGAATTGGTGGTGGCTTTTGTAGAGAGAAACCCCAGAAAAAAGTGTCAACGACGGTTCCACACAAATTAATCAATCGTAGAATTCCGTGAGTGGAATAACACAGTTAGGCATGTAAATGAGATCCCATTGAATCTAACATCATGATAATTTCCCCACTCATTTGCTCACTCCGACTGTGCACATATCGATCGCCACCCGTTTCGCTTTGTCAACGATCGCCCATTCACCTTGCATCAACGGCCGACCTGACCGACACTGGCATACTAGCATAGGTGCGCGTGCGTCACTGACGTGCACATCCTGTGCTCTGAACTGTTCTGTCGTGATTTTGGTGAAATGGCACCGCCAATCGGAGCCATACAACCGGCCTCAGAAGGACGACCGTGACGCACCGCTCACCGTCTTCGGATCCACGGGCCCTGACTTTACTCTGTATCGGTCAGCGATGGACTTGCCCACGTGGTGGCACCACGAACGTGAGCAACTGAACGAATATACACTCATTTGCAAACTAATTTGGTTTTTCGAGAGACTCACCAGGGACCCGGCTGAATCTATCGTTTGTGATGTTTCCAGGCAACTGAATGTGCGGCACCAGGCCGCCTCATCTTTCAGTCGCCACAATATTCGAGATATCGCGATACATGTCAATATCTGTAATGCACTACTCATAAGTTTGCTAAAAATCCGTCGACAGCCCGCGACCGGTTTCGCGCCCTTTTTGCAAATGAGTGTATATTCGCTAATTTGCTGCAATTTGGTTTCAAGTAGAACATAAGGTTGACGGAAACCCGAGGACTGCGCCCACCCAATGAGCACCAAAATGGGCGAAACCGGTCATGGGCTGCCGACAGACTTTCAGCAACTTTATGAATAGTGCATTACAAATATATACGTGAACAACTGAGGTTTGTTCGCTTATTTTTGTGTAAAAAAATACCACAGCCTTCGAACCCAATTCTTCTCTTTGATATTCTGGATCGTCAGACATACACGTGGGGAACCCCAAACCGGTCCAACAGTCGAAACTCACTGAAAGACTCCATGATTCGATTGACATCAACGCTCAGCAAGTTGAGCAACTCGCCGGTAGTGTACTTCGCTCGGGACTCCGAAGAAAGCCTCAAGGACTGGAAGGTGTACCGAGACAAACGAAACCAAAATAAACATGGGT
>NW_008752333.1:15631-29890 GCF_000715545.1 Opisthorchis viverrini
TTCGCACCCTTTTTGAAAATGAGTGTATATTGGCTAATTTCCTGCAATTTGGTTTCAAGTAGAACATAAGGTTGACGGAAACCCGAGGACTGCGCCCACCCAATGAGCACCAAAATGGGCGAAACCGGTCATGGGCTGCCGACAGACTTTCAGCAACTTTATGAATAGTGCATTACAAATATATACGTGAACAACTGAGGTTTGTTCGCTTATTTTTGTGTAAAAAAATACCACAGCCTTCGAACCCAATTCTTCTCTTTGATATTCTGGATCGTCAGACATACACGTGGGGAACCCCAAACCGGTCCAACAGTCGAAACTCACTGAAAGACTCCATGATTCGATTGACATCAACGCTCAGCAAGTTGAGCAACTCGCCGGTAGTGTACTTCGCTCGGGACTCCGAAGAAAGCCTCAAGGACTGGAAGGTGTACCGAGACAAACGAAACCAAAATAAACATGGGTGGACGGGAAATAGATAGAAGTTTTCCCGCATATCACAAAAAGTAACCGAACGTGACGGACATGAGACTGATAGTGACGTACACATGATCACAGTAGCAGAAATTGTGCGATTCACAGCGTAAGGATAGCATGTTCCTATGGACAGTTGGATAGAACACGCAGAATGTTGAAATGTTGTCCGCACTTATGGGAAATCAGTAAGCCGACAGTGAAACGAACCGACTACACGTACTGTCAGTTGAACAACGAATACAAAGTTGCCCGGACTTCAGAGCTGTATGGGCGATGTGCTGAGATGGTTCTGTGGGTTTCTTGAATACGAAACCATGCTCAAGGAGAGAAATGATAACATCACCACGACCGGTGGTTGGTGAGGCTTGAACGCAAGAGTCAACTGTGTAAAACATTAGGAACTCAGTCCGTGAGAATACTGTGATTCGAAAATTCTTCAACGGCGGGTTTCGATCTCGTTAACTACGTAGTGCACTGAGGTGAACATACCTTCCGATAGATTGCAGATGTGAGCACAGACCGTAGTGATATGCCAAGGGTCAAGCTTCGGTAGAATCCACGTTGATCGCAGACAAGTGCAGCTAAGGACAATAGGATTGTGGCGACTGCAATCAAATAACCCTCCCAGTCAGGTCGGTCAGTGGAGGCAAGAAAACGAAGTAGAAACCTGAAGTTTAAACAAGCGGTTGAGTATGATGGTAGGACATTAGGGGACAGCTGAGTGGCACCAAAAGACATAAGTTCATCTAATAGGCCCATTATTTGGGGCATCCATACATTCTGCAGCCATTCTGAGCAACAAAGGAATGATAAAATCAAGGAACGAAATAAAGTGACTCGACTACAGTAATCCCTTAGAAGGCACCCCAAGGAGAGACCATCTCACGGGGGGAGTAACCAGCAGACAACTAAGCCGGCTTTTGATACTTTTTATAGCCCCAGAGTATCGATTTTTCCCCTCTCTTGAAATTTTGTTCTATAGGAGTGTTTTTACTCTGAAGAAAGGCTATGAATCCCATGATCCGTAGGAAAACGGCGACCTGGTTTTCACATCCACGGCATACATTTTCTGAGTTGCACAAAATTTCTGGAAACTTGCCGAACAAATTTAAATTCGATCAGCAGGTGTTGAGCTTATCCTAGCATTACACAGGCGTGAGCTTTTGACCGGAAGGTTCTGGATTCGAACCCAAGCATGGCATCTCAACTGATGCTGTCTAGGCTTGGACAACCTAGCAGTATCTAAGCCCTCGTGCTTCCTTCGAGTACAATCGCAGGTGGGTGCCAAAGGTGTTACAGTGGAAAATAAATATACTTTTAAAGTTAGAGCTTGTTCTTCTAGCTCCTCGATTCGGGACACCAGCAAGCGTGTTATACTTGGTTATCGCGCAGTAATTGTGTACTATTTATCAGTTTTTGAGAATTGAGGGTAAAAAATCACCGAGTCACGAATCGCTTTCAACGAAAACCGATTTTCGAACTAAGGCTACAGAAGAATGAGGCGAGAGCACCCTTTCAGTGCCTAGCTGCCATGTCACATGAAGGAGGCACGAGGGCTGGGATACCGCCAGGTCGCCCAGGCCTAGACAGGGGAAGTCGAGAGGCAGAGGTCGGGTTCGAACTACGGACCTTCCGGTCGGTAAATTCACGCTCTAACCACCTGGGCCATCTCGCGGACAGAAGGAGGCGGTGTTTAAACCAAATCCACACTGATATCCGGCGGAACACTGAACGAAGGAAAAACTCACCCCAGAAATATCGGTGAAGCATAGTTCAAGAAGGTGCTTATCAGCNNGGAAGAGCCAGCAACTAGCAAACGACCTCCAAAGGCAGATCCTAAAGCGGAGAGCAGCGCAACTGCATGTTCACGCTTTTCCACTTTATGTCCCGTCTCTGGTTTTGGAGATGGGTCCTGAGAACCGGTCTTGGCGAACTTTTTCCTGTCAGCTGCTGATGGGCGAAAAGCGACGGTAGGCACCGAGCCATCAAGAACTTCCTGTTGCGCATTCAAGTTGTCAGGATTTTCATCGGTTTCGCTTAGTAAGACTAAGCGATCGTCAGATGATACGGATCTGAGAAGGCAAGAGGCGATGGTTACACGAAGTAGCACAGCCACGGCAAAGCTGTAAAGTAAGGCATCTGTACAAATTGACCGCGAAAGGTATGGAGAGCCGTTGCAAACTGTCACCACACAGACGAACGTGACGCCCTGGGCCCCACCTCAACACAGGTGACTGAATAGTAAGCTGGACTAAAACAAAAAACGATCTGGCACCGAGATCCAAACATTTACGTCTTATACAACGTTACCGTCGTAAAAACGATACGGGATAATTTGTGATCCATAAGTTTCGAAAGCTACAATCAACGTTCCTTGTGAAAAAGCAATTCCCGCTTCGCTTTTACAAGCCTGTGTAGAGATTCAAATGGAAAATTATAGGAGTGGAAGCCTGCACACACGGTTCGTTGGAAGAAGGACCTTTCCGTGGGACAGTCTTGAACTCAAAGTCACGTAACTGTTCGTTCTGGAACCCCATTTTTCTCCTAGGAATACGTAGGATAAGTTGACACGTCCGCGAGATGGTCAGGTGACCGTTATTGGGTCGTCGAGACCGACTTTAGCATTCGGCTACTGAATTACATGCAGGCACATAAATTGCGGTGCGCCTGAAACAATCCTGAGTGCGTCGAGGTCGAACAGAGCCACTGTAAACAAGGTAGGAGCGCTGTGACTAATGCTCACGCAGTTACAGGTTACATGGTGGTCGGGTAGAGAATCGTTTTGAGTTTCTCGTCTTCCAATGCTAATCATAGCATAAGGAGCGTGGGTTGTGTTCCACACCCATTACAACTTACACATGTCCACTTATCAATCGCTCGATTCAAAGTCCTGGTGACCTTCGAGAATCGAAAAAAGTCGTGGGATTGTCCAGCCGATTGGGTTGTATCTGTTGAATATCATGAAATATGCGAAGTTCCAAAACGGACAGTCAGAATACCTTAGTACGAAGACGCCACACCAACAGGGATGAGTAGTATTTTAAATCAGAGCCGGTGCATACACCTATTTTCATCGGGCTTTGTTATTCACAAGCCACACGAGTGTTCACATGGGAGATAAAAGCGTTAACAAGGTCGATTCATAAGACTACCTGGGTTTCCTTTTACGAGGATGAAAACGGGTGATACATTTTTCCCAGGCTGTTTGAAACAGACGGAAATTCGGTTCGACTGCGTCGATTGGACGGACTGAAAACACGTCTTCAGGGCGTTGGACGCGACCACGGAAAGCCTCCCAGATGATACTAGAATGAATAAAATAGATACAGAAAATTATCTTATGGCTACCAATGACAGTCTACCACGAGTTACTGCTTGTGAGAGCGAAATCGACCAATCGCTTTTAGAAAAACGCATGGTGCGGTATTTTAGTGCGGTGATCAGTATAGATTCGATGCGCAAGTTAGCATCATACGGCTCAAAAAGCCACTGGTTGTCAAAGAGGCAAAGGATTTCGTTGACCGCCTAATAAAGGGGTAAAGACATTTCGCAGCTCGCATTCAGAGTAATGTTGCTCAAGTGAACGGGAAGCAATAAAACCTGGATTTAATTAATTGAGTGAATGATCCCAATTGAGCAGTCTGTACAAGAAGCTCTAATGGTTTTCATAAAATGAAGGGGGAAAACCCGCCTAAAGAGGACAACGGCAGGACGAGTTGAAGGTGATCATTTCAAATGGGCTTTAAACGTGACGCTTTCTCGTCAGAGAATATACGCATTACGGGTCGCCACTATCATTAATTCCAGATAGGGAAAAGTGTAAGTGTGGACAAATCTGTTTGCTACCAGAATGGTGAAATTTATACATTTTCCTATTTTATCCATCAAGTCGTTCCTACGTTTCCCATTTATTTCAAACACCTAATCGAGAAGAACCTTCCATTCCAGCCATCACCGTTAGTTTAACCGCTAGCTATGTGATGACCTGATGACGAGACATTAAAAATATTGGTTTTCAAAATTTTGACTTCTTGATAGCTTAGCGAAATGAGTTTGTCTGTGAAACCAGTTCCATCATGCCCACATACCTAACGGGCGTTTCAGCTGCTGAGTATGTCACCGGTTTTCATGCCGTATCGTGTGAGACGTAGGAATCCCGTGAGCATTATGCGGGACGAAGCAGGTTGGACAAGCGAGTTGAATGAACGGAAGGCCATCAAAAAGCTCAAGACCTGAGTCAGACCTTTCGTAAAGGAAACTACTCACAATGCTGCTGAAAACTCTTCGACAGCCCACAACCCGTTTCGCCCTTCTTGGGGCTCATCAGGGAGGCGCAGTCCCCGAGATTCAAGTAGAACATAAGGTTGACGGAAACTGAGGGACTGCGCCTACCTAATGAGCCCCAAGAAGAGCGAAACCGGTCGTGGGTTGTGGAAGAGTTTTCAGCAACCTTGTGAGTAGCTTCCTTTATGAAAATATACTGCGATATCTCGAATATCGTGCCAACTGAAACATGAGGTGGCCTGTGTGCAGCACATTCAGTTGTAGACTATCACAAACGAGAGATTCAGTTGAGTCTCTCGTGAAAACCAAATTGATTTGCAAATGAGTTAGACTGAGTTAGACTTCTTCGTTTTGTGGATGATCCGAAGAGCGGATTCGGTGACCAAGACAGCGGTTCAGCTAAACGGGGTCTCCATATCCTTTGTACGGCTAAGTAGATAGTGCTTGGTTGTACAAGTGTTACCGACATAGTGCGTGTGAGCCATCACAAATGACCAAGAAGTGGGCCAAAAGTGACAAAGAGCAGGGCTCAACCTAATATTAAAAAAACAGCTCCAAATTGGACATACATACATACATACAAAGAAGCACAAAGATCGCTGAACCGTACATCTCAAAGTGCATTGAATCCATTAGAAAGTATACACTAACTTTCAGAGGATACCATCATGGCCTGCCAATGTAGAAACTTTGTTGAGTGATATGGTACCCTAGGATTTCAAAATTCACCATATCCTGATGATGCGATCGTATCCTTTTTGGGCAGATCATAATCAGAAATGACCGCTTTTTATAAAGCCGGTTAAAGCTGATCTCTCGAAAATTCGTCTCCACGGTTAGGTCCATCTGAGTGGATCTCAGATGGCCCCTAAAGAGTAAGACAACTAAAGAGCAAGCAACATCTTGACAAGCTTTTTGCTCAGAATTCCGCCAAATTCGCTCATTCTCTGACTGTTTAGGTCTCAGCATAGTCATAAAAACTGAACTATCAGGCATGCTGGGAATAACTGGAAGATTAAACTGATTGCGAATACTAGTACTATGTGGAAAACGTGACCGAGGAATTGCCAGACATGGCCCAGTCGCACCCTTAATGGCGCTCATGCATCCAAGCTATTGCCTTCAGCGCATAGCTCCCTTCCCAACCTCCCCCCTTAACAGTCCACCTACAGTGCTGTATTTATGCACTAATTTATCAGCTCCCACCTCCAATGCGCAGCTACCTACCCCACCTCTCCGAATCACCGGTGAACGAAACTGTGGCAGCCACAACCACTGTACGACAGGACGACAAGTACACGGTTCTTACAGCTGACAATGGTAATGATGATGATGATGACTGAGCTCACATCTTTTCCTAAATTTCTGCACCTCTACTTAATGTGCCAAACTCAAATAGTTAGCCGTCAAAGAGAAGCATTCGCTTAACTCCTAGTTTGATTCGTTACACTCACAAAGCCTCAGATTCCCTTGTACGGGGGGGGGGGGCACATTGAGATTGGGGTCAACTAATCGACCACGTACTGAAGTTACGAATAGTGGTACACAAGAACTAAAACGGTAATAGGCTTAAGTAATGAATAATTGATTCTCGGTGGGTTTTTGTTGCTCACCAGTGATCTGCGCCCTGACCAAAAACTGACACATTGATGTGTTAGTCTGTCTGCGGTGCCAGAATGATACCGAAGGCCATTTCTGTGGAAACTTCGTTTCTCAATTTCATGCTGAGCTTGAGATGCCTCAAGCCGAACCCGACTCTGATATGTCGACCGCTCCCGTCCAGGCTTAGGCTCTATGTCCCTCCTTCTGACAGCAAGGCAGCTAGGCGCCGAAAGGGGCTTATACTTGAACAGCTACCATGTTAAGAAGAGAAGCCAGACACAGAGCCATGAAGCTCCGTGCTGACACGATTACTAGGTGATTCGAGGATACAGTCGTACTGTCCTCCACGATAGAAATACGGTAAATTATTTCCTCCAGGTGATCAGCATATCCACATTTATGAAAACAGTGATGAGTATTTTCTTTGAGGAAGGACGGGTTAGAAGAGACCGGCCCCGAAAACCACACATTCCGATAGCCCAGTAAAACACCTCGACTTGGGTAGACAATCGATCAATCAATTAGTCAGCTATAAACCATTGTACCATATACATTGGTTCCAGCTGCTACAGTTTCGGTCACCTGGAAATGAAATAACGGGGGACTATAGCCAAGCGTTGGAGGCTATGTTCTGGTCAGTTTGTTCGCGTTGTATATTATTATTGCTCTGGAGGAACGGAAAGCCGTCCAGCCGTAACATCTCTTCGGTGCCTAGCTGACATGCCACCTGAAGGAAGCACGAGGGCCGAGGTACTGCCGGGTTGCCCAAGCCTAGACGGGAGCAGGGGGAGTAGGTTTGATACACGAGCACCACTGACCTCATCGGTCGCTTCCACTAGGCTTGCATGGCTGCTATTTGGGCTGAGCGGTCGATTTTTTGTGTGTTCATATTGCAATCTTAACAGCTGAAAAGATTCAGCAGTGAGCTGAAGTCAAGTGAGGAGCGTTCATTTGCTGGAGAGTTTTTCGAGGGCTCACGGAAAGGTTCAATGCAGTTTGTACGAAATGCGAAAATGCTTCACAAAAATCACTCAGGTCGGAACTGAAATGAAGACAGCCGACAGAATTGATGAAAGTGATTCAGAAAAGCCAAATGTGGTGAACAAACCATTCGTCAGTGATGAACACAAGGACTGCTCTGTTAGAATCGTCAGTCCGAAACTACAGGGTTATTGCCATGTGGGATGTTCTTAAACAGAGGATATCGATCAATAAATCGCCAAGAAATTACTATACTGCATCAACCACAAACCCCTAGTATTTCGCATCGATATTTTCAAATAAAACCTGAAGGCCTTTTCTGTGTCAGTTCTTTAAATTCGGTAATTGACCGTGAAGGTTCCACAGCCTACTGAGAAGAGTCACCGGAACAAACGAAAACACGTAATCGCTCATTGATTTCGATACATGAGTGCCATTAACAAGAAGAAAACATGGAGGCTGAGATACTACTGAGGTGATTGATGCGAACGACCGATCTGTTCGCCTAACTACCATGAATGCTTCGAAGAGAAACATCGAAAAACTCAAAATGCAATCAAAGGACACAAGAAGTACCTTCGGGAAATGAAAAACCGTGGCATGTAAACAGAAAAACAACCAAAAGCTTACCCTGACAACCAGGTGAAGCACCACAGGGAAGGCACAGATACCCACAGTTCCGGACAGGCGTTCTGAAAAATGGTCGGCGTACGGATGAGAGAGGAGTTAGAATCACTCATCGCTATTGAATATCAATCAGTGCACTCAAACGGATTCCACAGCATTTCGAGAACGACGGGCTGGACTAGGGTCTATCTCACATGAGAAATTTTTATGGCTGCCAAAACACTCTTCTGCCTCGGAGCCAGTGGGGGGAGTCTTGGTCATCTCCCTCCGAATTGATAGACTTCTTTTGACCCTTGGAGATTAAATGATGAAGAGGCTTGGACCAAGCCGTTCTTGAATATTATTCACAAGCTATAGCAATACTGATGCTGAATTAGGGAGTGCCGACAGAGCATGAATTCGGGTTGGTCTGACGGCCCACCGTGAGGTATAAAGCTGCGTACGAGAACCTCAGAATAAGGCAGGAATCAACAACTATTGGATCACTTCTTCAGAATGACAACCACAGACCAAAATGTAACAAGTGCTGGGAAAGCAAGGAGAACACCATTTTCGCGACATCAAAATCACAGCAAACCGTTAATGAGCCACATGAGAAGGCCCAACACTTAGGGCGCATATCGACTGGGCGAAACATAGACAGTTCTATCTAGTGACAACTAAGAAAGAACAGTCTGTAGGAATCGGAGATATGCATGGAAACATCTCTGTCCGCCCAGGTTTCACCGAAGCAACGTGCGCAACAAACGGGAGATTAGTGGATGCGTTGTTGTCCTGAATTTGGACTGTACATAAACGACTCATGTAAAAGCCAGAATATGAGCATTAATAAAAGCTTATCCAGCTAGTTGTAGGTGATTGTGGGATTTGTAGAATCCACAGTCACATCACTCTCGTTTGGACAGTCCTTCTCCTATCCCCGTGTAATTATTCTAGTGAGTCCACACCAAGGTGGGTGAAGCACTGGATTCATTGGGAACTGACTTACTTCAATAAACAAACCAGCCAATCAGTACTGGTTGCCCCTAGTTGTGACACATAGGAACCAGAAACTACCTAACGCGATTTTGGGATAAAAGCGTGTCAGGACGCGCCCAGACAGCAAAAAAAAGCACAAGTGCAGAGAGTGACGCATCCCCAAGGTCACCTTCGGTACGACACGTCCGGAAAGTAGGTGAGTTGGCGGCTCCCACCAAACACGGCTTAGCAACATACGACCAGCTTAGAGGGCCTGAGTGTTTACGACCGGAACACCGCCATTGGCTGTACGGAGCGAGCATGTGAACGAATATATTTGGCCATTTAGTCATCCTATATATCACGCAGACGCTCTGTATGTTTTGTCCTTATAATACAGTCGTATCCCAAGTTCTCTGTCTTCTCCCTATTGCGTAGTCTGGCAGACTCAGCACAGGCGTAACCAAATAGCTCGGCCACCGCACGATACAACAAAGCGATTATTTTGAAGTAATCATATTTTCGGTCGTTGAACAGCGAAAAATCTAAAGCTTTAGAGATGGAAAGTCTCCAAAACCCTGGTGTTCAAATAGCCTGTGAAGAAAACCTTGTCGATCTGGAATGTGCGGACGACATCGTTCTCATCTTTGAAGAGGAGAAGAAGGCGCAGGTGTTTTTGGATGAATTGACCAAAGTCATCCCCGTCCTTTGATAGGCACTTTGCACCCACAAAGTGTGAGGTCATGCTCGTGGACATGCAGTCACTGAAAACGCCACTTACAATCCAGGGAGAGGTACTGGAGCGTTTTACGTATCTTGGATGTTGTATTAGTTCTGGTTGTAGTGTGACAGATGAGGCGAATGCACGAATCTCCAAGGCTCGGGCCGCATTTGCTAATTTGAGACACCTATGGCGTCAGGATGGTTTATCCCTGAATCTCAAGGGACGTCGGTGCTACTCGCCTTGCAGGATGGGGACCACGTGATCCTCAATGTGCCCGGTTGGAGACACTACAAGATATGGCTGCCAACCGATGTCAGTGACGTTCTTGTTGTCAGTTTATATCCAGATAGCCTAAGTGAATGTCTGGAGGTATAGACACTTCGGAATGATTGTGATAAGGTAGTGCTACGTCCCTCCCCCGTACACCTTTACTCTTTTCTTTACAATAAAGCTTTCAAATAAATCATGGTTGTACGGCAGTAAAGCATCGGTGTTGAACAATGATGATATGCTGTCGATGATGGTGATTAGAGCTATTTCGATGCCGGGATATAGGGTTTGAGCTGCGCGACACCAATGACACTGTTGACAAGGTGCCAGCGCTGAACACCATCAATTGGGCTTTCCGAACCCCAAGCCATCAGTTCAACATTGTTTGGTCAAATACACCTGGCCCTCACCGGGTTCTCTCCTGGAAGAAGCAACTGTACCTCAACTAGAAGCGTGCCACAAACCAAAAAGGTGAACGAAAGGTGCGAACTATGAAGATGTAAGCAGAATGTACGGAGTCAATATTTAGAAAATTTCCGATGACAACATTCCACAGTTTAGATGTAACACGCTACCCATGAGGTTACTGAAAACTTCGAATACCGTATATCGACCAGGAACGGCTTTGTGCAGGAGACCATCATAAACGAAACATTCAGCCGAATTCAGTTGAGCCTCTCGTCGAAGCCGTTTAGTTGTCCATTCTTTTGTTGAATAGATAAGGCCGTCTATAACCTTAGGCTAAACTCTGTCCACGGCTAGGTTCCTAACCAAGCAACGCAAACCAATAGTATCACACAACGGTTTGGTCATGTGACCGATAGATCAATGAACTGATTGCTTCATGTTGTCAGCAGCAGTTGACCTCGGAGTAAAACAACATCCGTACAAGCCCACGTCGAAAGAAAAGACCCCAAGCGAGACTGGTTACGCTCTGCTACATTATCCTTCATCCCTGACCATTGGTTTCCTTGTTCTCTCTTTGGTGCCACTTACACTGCCTTATTTCACCCGTTTTTTTGAACTACAAGCAGAGAGATACGTTGTCGATGGTGATGCTTTGATCAAGGTCATTGAAATTGGGGCCTGTCAAACTATCGCTATGCCTAAAATCACAATAACATGATGAAACTGTCCGCTAATCAAAATATTCGGTTGCTATCACAACCAGACAACGTGCAGTCGACTAGGGTGTCACGTGGGACCGGTAACGTAACAGACAAGGGAACCGATAGGGTGCAGACGTTTGATTTCCATTCCCCAATGGTACTACTGGTTCCGACTACCAGCGCTTCGTTCCGAGGAGCCGAACTATCCAACAGAGTGAAAGTGAGAATCACAGCTGATTGACGCGGGAAACTTTAGTTCGGGATTCGATGGACCCCCCAAGTATTGGGTCCGCATTCTCGGCACAATGAATAAGCACTGCTCTCGAACCCCACCACTATGAATACTTTCTGCTATAGGAACGGGTCGAGAGTATGTCAATAGAATTCATCTGTGTGCTGTTCGCATCCATTTTTACCTTACTTTGCCCATATTTGCCACCAAATACCTTTGTGAGATGCACAAGTATCTAAAAAGAATTTCTATCCGTACGATAGAGAACAGCGAGGTTTGGGACACTGGAAAATAAAATTTCCAGCACCACGTTACTTTTAAGGTGAAATCTGAGTTAAACGAGAGCAGCCTAGCGAGAAAAAACACAAAAACAGATGGGGAATGATGGAACCGGGGGTGTGCCCAAGCGGATGTAGAGACATCACACAGACAATGAACGACCGTCACATTTGTCCTCACGGAATGCGGTTAAGTTTACTCACCTTATCCGAAAGAAGTGAGTTGCTCGGATTGTGTGGGCTGAAGCACTGCGTAAGCAGGTGGGCGAAGGCCGAACACATGTAGACAAGCAACGCGTAAAGTTGGATTCTTTCTAAGCCCCGCTTCGACTGAAATGCAACAAAATGTGGAGGAGATTCTGACGAAAATCAAGTAGTGAATGTGCATGGTGCGTCGGCTGGTTTCGTCTACTAAACGGGCTTGAAGAGTAGAGTAGAGTAGAGTGTCGTCAGTAAACTTAAGGTGAAATCTGAGTTAAACGAGAGCAGCCTAGCGAGAAAAAACACAAAAACAGATGGGGAATGATGGAACCGGGGGTGTGCCCAAGCGGATGTAGAGACATCACACAGACAATGAACGACCGCTACATTTGTCCTCACGGAATGCGGTTAAGTTTACTCACCTTATCCGAAAGAAGTGAGTTGCTCGGATTGTGTGGGCTGAAGCACTGCGTAAGCAGGTGGGCGAAGGCCGAACACATGTAGACAAGCAACGCGTAAAGTTGGATTCTTTCTAAGCCCCGCTTCGACTGAAATGCAACAAAATGTGGAGGAGATTCTGACGAAAATCAAGTAGTGAATGTGCATGGTGCGTCGGCTGGTTTCGTCTACTAAACGGGCTTGAAGAGTAGAGTAGAGTAGAGTGTCGTCAATAAACCATGAAAAAATCGTTCAGCTATAACACCTTTCCGGTGCCTAGCTGCCATGCTACCGGAAGGAAGCATGAGGGATACTGCCAGGTTGCCCAAGCCTAGACAGGGGAAGTCGAAAGGCAGAGGTCGGGTTTGAACCACAGACCTTCCGGTCAGTAAATTCGCGCTCTAGCCATTTGAGTCATCTCGCCCCCTAATAAACAATAATGCCAGTTTGAACAGTCGGATGGCAGTGCATGGTTCACTGAATCCTTTCGATGCCTAGCTGCCATGCTAGCCAAGGGGAGCGCGAGGGCTGGGATACTGACAGGTTGCTCAAGCCTAGACAGAAGCAGTCGAGATGCCGAGTTGGGTTCGAACCACACACTCCAAGTCACTTAGTTTCCGTCTTAACCACTGAGCAACGCTTGTATCAATGAACTGGTTCACAACACGCAAAGAGAAAGTTTCGTGTGCTACTTCAACCAGTAGTACGTTATTCGAGAAGTCTATTTATCGTCAGTCTAGTTTCGCAAACCTGAATTCGTGTGGTGAACATCAAGTAGATTAAATAACAAATAATAACAGTACTGACAACAATAAGAATGATATAGTGAAGAACAACAGTAATAAGTGGCAGCAGACTCAAGAGACCTCATCCGGGAGCAGATCTAGAAGTGGGATTCAGTGATTGTGGTTGTTGCAAGGTCACTCTAGAGGCCACCACTGACCAGTGAGACATGAGGATCAAACTGCCTAAAACCAAGCGCATTTACAGACAGAATGCAATAGTCCGTCAGTGAACTAATTTCAGACGATGTCCCTTCAAAGGAAAAAACCATTTGGGTGACTGTGGAAGTGGGACTGCAAGTTCGACCAGGCTCAACGTGATCAAGACGCAGAGTCAATCTTACTTTGCCTTTGGGGCAACAGCATAAAAATCACACACAACTGAGGAAAGTAACCGCGGTTCAGTGTGATGGCACAAAATGTCCTCATCCAAACGTTGTTGTCCTCGTTGGGACCCACTTAAGGCGACGAAACGAGCTAAGTGAGTAAATCACTTTTAAAGAAGCCAAATTTGATCAAAGCGTATCTTATTCGGACAACAATTAAGTAGAATTCGATGGTGTGTGAAGCAACATGCTTCATGAGAGAAGGCCTTCCCCACAATAATCGGATGGGGCGTTCATTGTTCGTTCATCAGCTGATTCGCCTTGCAGATCAATGCTGGGAAACAATCAGAAGTGAGCTGTGATTCTGACCAATGACGTGATGCGCGTGAGTGCAGGATTAGCTTACACTACATCACAGCCTCTACACTGAATCTCTTACTGGCATTTTGCAGTTTCTGGTTTACGGTCCAAGGGGCATGTGTTACGTATGTCCAACCACCGTCTACCGAGCGATTCAGAGTGACTGCTGGCGGAAGGCTCGCGAAAGCCAGGCCACGACATCGCAACGTGATGATGCTGATCACGACCTGGCAGAAAGTGAACAAGCATCCGTGCGGTGAATAAGCTTGGGAACCTACCGAGATTTCCCCCAACTCGGAACATAGAAAAAGTTTGGTCAGTCTTGACAAGACGCGCAGATGCCGATCAAAAGCTGGGACCTACGTTCCTATGTTGCCCCCCCCCCCCAGCCAATCAAGATCAATCAACCAATCGTCCAGTTGTAACACTCTTTCGGCGTCTGCACCCGAAGGAAGCATGAGGGCTCGGATAAGGGCAGGTTACCCGAACACTGACCGGAGCAGTCAAGATGCAGTGGTTGAGTTCAAAGCGCAACCTTCGGGTCAGTAAGTTCGCGCCTTGACGAATGAACTTCCTCGAGCTTTGCATTCCCCGCTGAAGCCTAACCAATA
>NW_008752333.1:29998-37939 GCF_000715545.1 Opisthorchis viverrini
GAAGGAAGCAGAGGGCTCGGATAAGGGCAGGTTACCCGAACACTGACCGGAGCAGTCAAGATGCAGTGGTTGAGTTCAAAGCGCAACCTTCGGGTCAGTAAGTTCGCGCCTTGACGAATGAACTTCCTCGAGCTTTGCATTCCCCGCTGAAGCCTAACCAATAGGATTGTGGAGAAGGCTCACCCACCATACACTACTGGACATCACATGCAATAGTACAGGCGCCTATTGGGGAGATGTAACCGAGTATATGTTGAATGCAAGCTCACACGCTATCCATTTAAAAATATGAACAAAGTTCGTCAAAACCTACCGTGGGAAGAAACGATGTCTCCAAAAGGTCCGTTGGAACGCTGTTGGCGGCTGAAAAAATCAAGCCCACAATCCGTGGAATAACAGACAAAAACAACAGAAGCCAATAGGAAAACAGTGTTTCCGAACGTGGTTGGTGGCAACGGCGTTGACGTTCCGTCAGAATGAGTGTGGCCAACTGCAAACGGAGAAGGAGAACAAGCACAAGCTAATCTCACATTCCAAAGGAAGAAATACAATGAACCAATGGACAAAATCCAACTGGGTATGGTTGTGAGAACCAAAGTCATTTGTACTGATAGCAACTTCAGAATCCCACAATCGTGTAGTTCAGCCAAATATGATACCCATTCAGCTGTGACACTTTCGGTGTCTGGCTGCCACGCCACCAGAAGGGAGCACGACGGCTGAGATACTGTGGGGTTGCCCAAGCCCAGACAGGAGCAGTCCAGATGCCGGGGTTGGGTTTGAACCATGGATCTTCCGGGCAGTAGGTACACGGCTTAACCACTAAGCTATCACGAGCACTCGTAGACAGAGATTTTGGTGCTCGTAAGTATGCTAGTATTCCTTAAGGAATGGTTGGGAATAAAGCTCCATAGTTCAACACGTAGGGGAAAGACAGGATCGCGTCCAGAAGTTCTGAGCAAGATTTGATATGCCGATTTGTCAAGTTCTCGATGGGTAAATTAGAGGATACACTGTCGAGGAAGGACAGCATTCTAACCCACCCAACCGCGCACAGATAATGTCATCTTCATTGGTGACGAAATGTTTGCAACCTAATCGCCAAGCTCGGCGAATAGATCAACGGTCACCTGTTCAACCACCAATCCTGAAGTCATGCTTCGATAGTCCGCGTGTCAGAAGTACAGTGCCACAGGCAGAATAGTGGCAAGGATCGCTACAGAAAGGAGAACATGTAGAACTGTTTGACAAAACACTGTCACCGGGACCACAGAAGTATGCCTTCTACGTGATCATTCCAAGACAGGTCGTAGGACAACTCAATTCCAAGATATTCAATGCGCTTTACGTGCATCGAGGGGCAAATAGAAATTGTGTCTTGGAACAGTAGCGGTTGTAAGTCATGCAGTAGTGGGCCAAGCTGAAGTGTAAAACTAATCTAGTCTGATTTTGATTTGAGAAGGGAAGCATGGGGACCAAGAGGAAGTATCATGAATGTTGTGTTGGAACAGCTAGGACAATGCGGCTACAGAACCGGCCCTACCAATTGCAATATCGCCGGTATGTTTTTTTTACATTTGAGTCATCAGGATGCAAGAGGTTTGCGTAAGATGTACAGAAAACGTGAGAGATCGCCTCCTGAGACACAACGCACTTGCTTACAATAGTGATTAACTTCTGTCGCCAACATGTGTACAGTATTTAGTCAGTGAAATAAGTGATTAAAAGTGACAGAACGGGCCTCTACGTGTCAGGCTTTTGAAGCTCCCTGAGATGACAGGTGAGAACATAAAGTTTGGTGGCACAATGCTTTAAGACTCAGGCAGACAAATATTGTCAAGTTCCGCTGGTTCTATTTTCGGAAAGATGTTTCAGTTCGCTGCACATGTGACTGATAGATAAAGTGGTGATGTGGCGCAATGTATCTGAACCGCAAAACGTTACTATTTTTGGTAACAAACGAGCGATTTGGTAGACCGATATCAACGAGAAAGTTTTCTGTTTTCTGGCCCAAGGGGTTTTTTAACGCCTAACCTTCGGAGAAAATAGACGGGGACTGGTGCTTGGACGGAACACACGGAGCTGCAGTGAAAATAGGACCACACGAAGTAAGGGAGAACGAATTGGAAAAGGTGTTGTGTAATGGATCAGGGAAGGTTCAGTCTGGACAACCTACACGGCCGTGTGCTATTTCCATAACCTCCGAAAAGAAGGAATAGCACCCAGAAGTTGAAATCACGAAGGCGACGCTGCGATGATTTGGGGAGCATCAGTGGATACAAAGTGCACAGCAGATTCCTAAACACAGTGAAAGGCTACTCACTTTGAACAAGATGGCGCGTTCATATAAACCTAATGCCTGATGAAACTGTGGTCTTCACGCCGTAATATATGTTGACTGATTTGGCTACCGCAGTGAAGTCGGGGGTGGACGTCCCAGAAGCCGAGAATTGCCGTCCTTCGCCCTCATTAAAACGCTCTCAAGAAGTCTCCTCTGGGGAAATCCTACTCACTTCTCCCCAGTATCGGAGGGGGAGGAGGACGTCGAGCTTTATGGCCGTGCTGGCAGCCCATTGTTTGTTCATCTTGGGAAGTCGGTTAAGGACTGACTGTACACCGGCAGTGGTGATCAGCTAAATGTGTATGTAGATCCCGGCCGTAAAGTCTGTGTCTGCAGCGTGTCACTGTGCGCTGCATTAGATAGATTTGTTTTGTAATTTCTTGCCACCGATCACAGTGGTTCATAATATGCTAATCACGAAATCCAGGAAGTCGATTCATCGCAAAACAGACTACCGATCTCAAGTAATTAATTTGCTGGAGTAGCCAGTTCATAAGCAGGGATAAAATACCACGTGCATGTTAAACAATAAAGAATGGAAGGCGAAAGTCGTTGAGAAATGGTAAGAAGTACAAGTTCTGAGAAGCTTGATAAAAAGTGCAACAGAACGACGTGCTCCAATTACTGAGAATAAAGGGCATTTCAGTTTCTGGTGGACCAGTTAGCTCTCCACTTAGATCCCTCTGACCGTAGCATAGTTCCGCAACCGCATAAAATGTCACGTAATGTACGCTGGCACATTTGTGGGCAAACTATCAGGGCGTGAGTGGGCTCGTTTTGACTCCTGGAGTCTTATTTTCAGAGGCGGGAACAACAATCAGCTGTATCGTTCACAGTACAAGAACACCTTGGAAGTCAGGACCGAAAAGCTCAAATCAGTCAGCTATGGCACAATTTCAGTGAATAGCTAACATAAAATCCGAAGGAAGCACGAGGGCTGAGAAGCTCCAACTTTGCCCAGGTCTAAACGAAGGGCCCTCTATCGTAAATTCATCGCTTCATCATCTCGAGCAGTTCGAGGGGTATCAGATTCTGCTGACCCATTCGCATGAGCAACTAAGCCAAAGAGCTAACTCGACCACCTCCTTTATGTTGAAGGGGGAAAAATCGAGAGTCTGAGTACACGAATCATGCGACAATTCCTACTGAACGTTGGAGTTTCCAAGAAGTATACTAACAACGGAGATTCTAACGTTTGTGACCGAGTATCTAAACGACGAGCACACAAGCTGAAGATGGTGACTCAGGAGAGCGGGCATCGGACTGTTGGCGTAAAGGTCATCACGTATTAATGCAAGCAAATCCTATGGATAATGCAACATGTTTATTCCATCTTTTTTCACTTGCGGCGAGATGGACCAAGTGATCAGAGTGCGAATTTACTGACCGGAAGGTCCGAGGTTCGAACCCGACCTCTGCCTCTCGACTTTTCCTGTCTAGTCTTGGGCAACCTGGCAGTATCCCAACCCTCGTGCTTCCTTGTGGTGGCATGCAGTTAGGCACCGAAAGGGTGCTACAGCTGAATGATTTGTTTATTTATTATTTTCACTTGTGTGAGCAGGGTACCCCTCCGGTGTTGGGCGAAATGTTGTCACACAGGTGATGTCTAAAGCGGTAAAATTAGCTCATTCAAATCAACCTCATGGCCTTAGACAAGATGTCTGTAGTGTCCTACTGCAATGAACGGACAGACTTACCAGCGAAAGGATATCTAAGGACAGGGCAATATACCGCAAAGGATCAATCGTCCCACGTCGCCGCCAAATATCTTCCAGTAATATCGAACACAAGGCAACAGCTGCTCCTAGTAGACAGCACAAAGCCAATAGCTAAGAGGAATCGAAAAGCTCTGGAAAGCACAACATACCAGTTGAAGAAGCTGCTGTGACTGAAATTTGATTTTGGTAACGGGCAGTTGCTTTCGCCTGTGTTGCAACCAGAACAAATAGGACCCAGCCACCAGCAGGAAAACCGACGGTATGGTCAAACAGGTAAATTGAAAGCATTCTGAGGGTTTGAGTGCGCTCCCAATTCGGCCGAATTTTGTGAAATTCTGACGAAACATACTAATTCCAAGTGTCTCGGTACTTACCAGAAATCCGTCAAAGCAAAGGATCACAGATACATTTTGACTGTAGACTGTAGAGCCCTCCATGAGGCAAAACTGCTTTCAGAATGAGTACCGTAGCAGGCGAAGTATGACCTAGGAATCACAAAAAATATTACGATACATGGGCGTAAAATAGTTTGCTTCGCGGGGTTCCTTTGAAGTATGGGGATCTCAAAAAATTAGGGTGGGGGAGGAAGGGTATCCGATGGGGCTAAATCTACAAGCACAACAAAGATTATGCTCCAAGGATGCTGGGAACACAAGTAATTCAAGAAAGACGGATTTGTGTCATCCCTTACAGCAACGCGGAAATTTCTTCATCTAGGAGGCAGAAATTTTGGCCTGAGTGAATTGACCAGGAGCTCCATCGAGCAGTGTGTTACAGCTTTAAAAGATCAGGTAACAATCCTTATCCCCCTGAAGCTGAGGTCCTCACTATACCAAATGCATGAGAAAATTTTATAACCGGATTATCAACAATGTGTGTAGAGAGGTAATTCTTTTAACGAAGCAGGTGGAAATTTTGGTGCCTTTTTCACTACGAGTTGCGAAATTACAAGTAAGGACGCAATGAGTGCGATCAAAAAGTATGATGGTAGTGTCGCAACGAGGTCGTCAGACTTTCGTTACCGAATCATTCTTCAGAGTATCCGTATTCTTGGAGATCTGTGGACAAAAGAGTGGGAACAAAGCCGGTGCATTTCGAATGACAAACTACGCTTGGCTCTTATCTATCGGGCGATACTGTCTCCCCGAATGACAACGCGAGCTGCTTGTCATATGAAAGTGACCGTCCAGGGGACTGCAGAAACATCATTGACAGCAACGCCATATGAGAACACTGGTGTCCCACTGCCAGGCAACTATGCCAATTCATCTCAATAAAACCCCATAATAAAAAGAAAACGTGACACAGAAGGGGACCTGAGGCTAGCCAACGACAAACAGACGCGCCGCTGACACCTCCAACACTGTCAGATAATTTGCACAGAAAGTGACAGCATGAACGCCATTTGATTCGTCATCTCCAGTCAAACACAGGAAGGTCAACTAGGACCAGTCCTAGAATCTGAACAGCGTAAACAGCATCCAAACTCCACGTAACATCTGTGATTCCCTTCTATCATGTCAATTTCTGTCCACTTACAGGTTTCCGCCATTCCGAACTAGGCATGGAAAGTGGGAGAGAGGGAACCTAAGACAAGCCTTACCAAGCTCTACCCGAAGTATGTGGTGGTGAGAATAAGACATCCACAAAGCCGCCTAAATTTTAGAATATTTTCGTAGCTCGGACTATAAACCAGTTCCGACCGTGAATCAAGTAGTTGGGCACCAGGTAGACAGACATCGTTATTATGGTGGCTGTGCAAAGTGCGTTTGTTCGTAGTCTGTCTTCCAACGATAGTGAAGGTTTTCGCATTTTAGCACTTGCATACCGACATCCCAAACTGGTGTAATATTCGCCTCAGTAGCTGAATCTGCAAATGATGTGTCAGTTCGCAAAGACGGCAAATCAGGGAGGGCACGGTTACTGTGACGTGACAGATTCACGAAGCTTAGTAGGGAGGCCTTGGAAGCAGTGTTTTTCTTGTTTCGTAAGATGAGGTTTATCGAAGAGTGGTACAATCGGCATCGATGTCGAAAGTGCAAGCAATCCAGTAGACGAAAAAACAATCAAAGTGGGTCCCACAGGAACGTATCGACTCTGGTCTCAAGCTCGAGACAATTCATCGACCAAGGTGCGCAACTTCTGACCAGGAGATTCATGATGCAAACCTAACCTGCCTTTCCGATTACCCGTCAGGCTTGGATGTCTCAGTCCTGGTATCTACTTCAGATTTCAAGGCAGCTATGCACCGAAAGGGTGCCAAGGCTGAACCGTTTTTAATATTACTGAAAAGTTGTAGAGTGTAATAAGACAAAGAGTTTCAGTGTGATCTTTGATGAAAGAAGGAATAGGCGACTGGTGTGACAGACTGGCGCAATAACTTGGTAGGGGGTAGTGAAATAACACATTCGAGTGTTCTCGGAGGGAAGCAGTTGATGACATTTCTGGGGGTCATCTGCCATGAAAGTAACGACAAAATAAGAAACGGTTGCTACATCCCGATGACGTGAAACAGGTTGGGGTGTTGGTAAAGGACGAGGTATCAAAGAGGCGAGTGACCTTTAGTTGGAGACACCATTGGAATGTGAGTGAAGGTGGCTCATCCAGAGCAAAGATTCTAGACTAAAGCGAATGTAAAGTCTAAGGAGAAAAAGAATCTGGGGGAGAAAAAGAAACCGGCCCTCACAGATGCAGCTAAAACGATCAGTCCGACATCAATGAGCGTAAAAATATCGCCGACGAAGCCCAAAATTGAATAACCAAGGAAGAACAAGGAGCGCATTTTCGTTTTGCGGACGACAACCCAGCAGTTCGGGGGGGGGGGAGATGTCCGGAGTTCTGTGGAACTATGAAGGGTTATTGAAGGGCAGTATTAGCGACGTCTCAGATTATTTTGTCGAAATTATGGTTCTTAGAGCTGATCGTCTGTACACAACCGTTTAGAATCCGAAATGAGACGGAACGCTAGGGGAGAGAGAGAAAGAGCATGGAGTGGTAGACATCAGCATCATAAGTAAAAGTGTGAATACTGAGGTAAGACATCAATAATGGATATTCTGTGTGTGGCAAGAACTGAATTAGGGTGAGAAAAGAGCATTGAGGGACGAATAAGTTGATGCTAAGAGCCGCGGAAACAAACCTCCAATGTGTATATGAACTGAACGGTCGCTCAAAACACTTGCAGTGTAGTCGACGGTTCCGGAATTTAAATCACACACTGGCGGCTTAGATCGGCGTACTATACCTAACTGAAAGCTTTTGAAATGTCAAATGACATTACTTGAGTCCAACCAAACTTATCAGATGCGGAGGAACAGAAATGTGACATAGACCATCAGCTTCCTCGCATGAAGTTGCACTAATGATCACACTCTAGGTCGCATTTGACGGGCAAGCATTACAGAATTTCGGATAAAATTGGAGTCGTAGGAACTGGTTATCACTGAAGCAGGAACAACGTACAAGAATGGAAGGAACAGTAGACAGATCAAAAATTATACGGCCAACTCGTAAGCATGCTTCTGGGCCGGGGATTTAGGAAATATCAAAATAAGGGCTTTGGAATGTGGCAACGAAGGAAAAGCAACGGGTTGATGAATACAAGAGTCCTGTGAAAAAATGATCCACGAAGTCAGCTTTTTCTTGAGAGAAGAGGGATGAGAACACCATGGCATCCGAAGCTGCGAAAATTACGACTGCCGTTTTCGTCCAGGATCCAGAGGGAACGGCTTTCGACAGGAATATTTGCTAGTTGGTTTCTAAACTACGGACTGATCTTCTCAAGCAATAAATAATAATAACCATTCAGCTGTAACACTCTTCCGACGTCTAGCTGCTATGCCCACGGAAGGAGGCACAAAGGCTCGGATACTGCTAGGGTGT
>NW_008752333.1:38929-43426 GCF_000715545.1 Opisthorchis viverrini
GCAGGAGCCTTAACCACTAAACTATCTACTGTAGTAGTTGTAGCCAAACACAGAATCAGAGAGCATGGACGAGGGTAACCTGTTGGGCCAGTGTTCACATTCGAGCAACTGATACATGCACACAGATTAGACAGAAGTATGTCCGCATGGGGTTTGAGACATGAGGAATAAGTAGTTGCACAACGCTGATGTGGGTTTGTGTAAAGCAGTAAAGTGGAACGTACAAACACGCAGCATGAATGAAGGGAAATCCCGCCAAGCATAAATTATGCCACTCCGAATCGGCGCCGAAAAACACTCTTTTCGGCAAACCATGGTTCAACAGATGGTCTACTCAGCGCAGCTTCTGGTGGTGGAAGTTCCAGGTGCACAACCAAAAACTATCTTTCCAAATGCTTCGTTGAGTATTTGCCGACACCATCCTACAACAGGGAGGGTTCTGAGACGACGGTAGTCGAAGACGTAAATGCATCATAAGTCCGCTGTCCGAAGAAGCCACGCCCTTCCACTTTCTCCGCTCAAGAACGGCAGTGAACTCTTCAGTCAATGTCTGTCTAGCCAATTTGTATCTACCCGGGAGTGAAAGCTCATCCCACACAACCGGAGTGAGTCAATAATTGTGCCTATTACACAAAGAGTACTCACAGTGAACAGTATTAAACACAGTGGTGTTAGTTTGGCTCTTGTTGCAACAAGGCTTCTGGCGACACCTCATCTTACGGCGGCACACGAATCCTCGATCCCCTATAATACCAGCTTTCGGCATGCATTTTCCATCCTCAAATGACAGTTACGCATCAAAATGTGCAGTCTCCGAGCATAACTTTTACAATTCAACAAGAAGCATTGGAGATTTTGGATAATTTTACACACCTCGGTACTTTCACTACCTCTGATGGGAGTGTGCGTGATGAAGCCAGTGCACCAGCCTCAAAGGTCCGAGTCATGTTTACGGCATCAAAACTGCATTTCACTGGGTGTCAATGGTCGCATACGACAGGCTACAGTGAGAGTTGTTGTGTACGAGTGCGAGACATGACCTGGACAGATGATGTGAGGCGTCTTCAGGTTTCTGACCATCGACGTCATAGAAGTACCATTGGTATTGCGCGACGTCAAGGAATTTGTTACGTGATAAATATAAAACGGGTGTTTGGTTGTGAAGCAGGTATTTCAGTCGCTGAAAATATCTAGTACCATCGACTGAAGTGGCTCGGCCATATGATACGCATGCCGAAACGCCACCTATAGAGATCAGCGTTATTCTTTGTACCTACATCAGAATGGCGCAAACCGTGATGTGGGCACCGTATGACTTGACAGAAAGTTGCGAAGAATATTGTGGAGAGTTCGGGAGTTCTTGGTGCAGTATGCCTTCGAAGATGGGGCCCTGTGCTCCCTCCTGCGCTAGGCTGGAGACACTACAAACAATGGTGGTAAACCAGTGTCAGTGGCGCTCATGACATCAGTCTCTTTGCAGAGTGTCCGACTGATTGCTTGAAGGTGTAGGCACCTCAGAATGCTTGACATAGGCCAGCACCAGTTCCCATTTCTTCACCAACTCTTTCTATTATTTACACTCTAAAGCTTTAAACATAATGAGACGAACTGTGTGGTTGTACGGCAGTGTAGCATCAGTGTCGGCAATAATGTTGTCTTTGATGACAATGATGATGACAGGCCACGTCTCAAAGCCATACAAATGAACAGCCTATGGTGTAGCCTGATGCACAAGTCCTTGAGGGGATATACCGCGTTGACCCCATAGGTCTCTCAAATCAGCAAACGCGACTCAATGCTTGGAGATTTGTGCACTGACAACAATAGTTAATACAACTTCCAAGATACGTGAAACGCTCTACAACTTCGAGTGAATCCCTCTGGATTGTAGGTGGGATGTTCAGAGCATTGCGGAGGTAAAGTGTACGCCAAAGAAGAATTCGTTCAAAAATACCTGCGCCTTTTTCTCATCAAAGACCAAGGATTACATGCGGAACATATACGGCGCACGAGAAACATCTAAGCAATCCATACAAAGTCAGCTCCAGTAACATCGGTGGAGCATTACATTCCACATGCAACACTTGGTGAATTCATTTTCATTCTTGACCATTTTAAACGCACTTCAAGCATCATTTGTTCGTTCTGACCATTTGCTCTAGACAAATCAAGGAGAAAACTGGGATCCAACCAAATGTGTTGGTTCAAGAGGGACTAAACTGAACTTGCAGCAAAATTGGGCAGGTCGAGAGGTCAAATAACCTACACCACCTAAAGCAACTTTTATAGGAAGGTGCTGCAGATGAGACGGATGCAGACTCAGTAGTGTACTTGAACCTGCAAGTGGGATAAAGAGTTATCGGACATGTAATGTATGCCTTCAAGTAAAGCCTTCCTAAGTTTTTCAGTAGCGTCTAAAATTCCCTGCGGGCATCTGTTGTGAGACATTATCCACCGGAGCTAGACGCAATGAACTGAGAAGTAAAGTGAGAATTTATCGTAGCACCAGCGTTTTGTTGTATAATCAGGGAAAATGCTTTGAATAATTGTGGGTGGGACAGGTTATTACGATTCTATCCGGCAGAATGTATTGAAGTGGTAGATACGATCGACTCAGATGGTATCGGTGCCGGTGTGATATTCACGCCCCGGATCTCGCGCTTTGGGTAGGGTAGGCAGGGCGACTCCCATAGTCATCACACGCAATTCTGCAAGTAAAGAAAATGTTGTAATTTTTTGCCGACTGCACAAAAGTTGTGACAATCCGCTGTGACTAGCTCCATGACCATTCAGTGCCAACTACGACCGACTCTGTGAAACATCAATTCACGTATTCCGTTTTAACTGGGCGCAGACCGAAAGTATGCAGAGGATGGGGACCACGTGGTCCTCGCTGTGCCTGGTTGGAGACCCTATAAGATACGGCTGCCAACCGATTTTAGTGGCGTTCTTATTACCCAGATCACCTAAGTGAGTGTCTGGAGGTATAGGCATCTCGGAATGATCGTGGTAAGCTACCACTAAATCCCTTCCCCGTCCAACTTTAATCTTTTCTCTTTACGGCAGTGAAGCATAAGTATTGAACACTGATGTCATGCTGTTGATGATGATGATGCAGAGGTTTATGACTTGCAGGCTGATGTGCACCAGCCGGAGGTCAAAGGTTGTTGTTCATCACCCTGGGGGAATATGAACGAAACGATCCTTCCTTAAAATAAATAATAATTTTCTAACCATTTTTGTGCCTTTGCGGAGCAGCTCGTGCTTGGACTAACATTAGTCCTCAGATGTGCCACACCAAATACAGAAAATCGCGTTTGAAATTGCTGAACAAAAGTACCACTAACCAGAAGACCCACGATAAAAAATACCCAGAGGAGCCTTAAACTACATTGTGAAGATAACCGCGCAGCGCTAAGTTAATTTGTCGCACACTTGAAGCTCGTAGAGCAAAAATGTTGCAGTACGAAAGCATACGATTTTCGTGGCCCTGCCTCAGCAAACACCGAATGACACATCTAGCTTACATATGGATTAAGCTTAGGCTGTGTATAACACTTCTAAGCTCTGTCAGCGGCTCAAGCTATTCGGATCGAGAACACTAGAAAACCTCACTGATTGAGTAAATCTATGGACAGTCTCCACAACATTTCGACTCTTCATTCTTGTGACCTATGAGGAGTTCATGAAAGGCTCCGTAGGATTTTAATAATAAATAGAACATTGATTTGGTTTATGTGCACTGCAACAGCATCTTTAAGTGTTTGCTTCAGTCACTCTCCGTTTTTGCGTGAGGTGTAACGCTTTTTTAAATATAACCCCCCGACTTACACGGCCTCAAACGCACGTGATGGGATTGTTGTCGACAAAAATCAGTGATACCTAAAGCGCCATTCAGTGACTGTGTATAACTATACAGTCGAAAATGAGGTAGTTATCTTACAGGTCCAATTCGTATGTGACGAACTAACGATAAATCGTTTCCGAGGTTATGGTAATAGCATCAGCCCCATATATCCCGCTGACAATTTTGCTTCCTTAAAATTTAATGTGTATTGTTTCGAGATTTTTCTAAGTAAACATTAACGAAAATAAATCTTCACCTTTTAACAAACGCGCGGAATCCGATAATGCGGAAATTCAGCAAACCGCTCTTGGCATAATAGCACAACAGCGCTGGTTTAAGGCCATGCGATTCGTTCACCAGCCAGCATTCTGATTGGTGTGCGCGGACTCGCGTTGTGTTTGTACACAGGCCAAGATACTAACGAGTTAAATGCTTAAGACGTGAAAATTATGGAAATATGGGCATGCGAAAAATGTTCTGAAGCAATTCGAAGAATTTATTCCAAGACATCCTCGCTTTTTGTGTGAGGTGTGCGCATTCACGGATTCACGGATTGATACACAGGATCGAGGCTTTTGCCCAATTTTCCCGGGTCGGTTTTGTTCTTGTCGGTCAGTGGCTGTCGTTCACCTGAAAGGCACAAGCGAAAA
>NW_008752333.1:43462-48050 GCF_000715545.1 Opisthorchis viverrini
ACAAGAGTGGATGTGACGAGGACGCTGGGGCTGAGTATAGACATGCATAGTGTTCTCTGTAAGCCTCAGATACCACTGTTGGGTCATTCGTCGGTTCGCCGTTTCTGTCTGACTTAGTTGGAAAAAAACGCACATAGCGTATCCAGAGGCCTTAAACTGCCACTCACAGACCTATCTTTCCTCGTACAGCCTTTGTATGACTATTTACAAGGCGCTTCTCGATGAAAACTTGGGAGGTATTGACGTTTGTGTTTCTGGAAAGCTCGGTTCAAGCCTAACTACATATCCGATACTATTTTCACTCGGAACATTAAGTTGATTTCATCTTTGTCAACCATATTTATATGGTGTGTATGGATTTCAGCACAAGCAGTAGTGTTCTGTGTAGAAGCGTGCTAACAAAAAAGTCGAAAAGAAACTGGACGACAACCCCCGAATTCGAACCACGAACATGACAACCTCCACGCCAAAGCTTACCTCCCTTGTCCATGGACCGATGGTTTGCCACTGATGCAAACATCATTTAGGCGGCCAGGCCGTGTATGGATCACGTAATCCGGACCAGCCAAGCATTTACTTGTGTTTGGCCTTTACATGGATCGACTAACGGTTTGGGGGTGATCATTCCTTCACAAATGAGCCCAACAAATTTTGACAGCCTGGTTGGACGTCGGCAGTTTCTGCCTCTCGCTAGAATCACACCCGAATTATTTTTACCGAAACTAGGATTTTCGAAGTTGTGATTCTTCCGGGGAGTTAGTCTAATCCATTCCAACTTCTCGGGGACGTGCTGCCCATGGCATCTTTAAAGTGAGCGAATTTTCAACGTCACGGCCGATCATTCATTATCATTTTGCTACCGGTTCACACGAGATAAACACGGAGTCGCACTTTTGCATATTTTGGCGTTCTTCGTTGTTCAATGATAACAAAAAAACCTCTACGGAATATCTTATGCAGATTCCTTTCTGGAAGGTCAGTTGCCGGAAAGTTCAGGAAGACGTGTTGGAGAGAAGATGGATATTCACTCCTCGTAAACTGGATGCATATGAGAATTTTGCTTTCCTGTCCAATAGCCTGTATCTGTTCAGTTGACATTTTCTAATAAATAACTCCGCGGCGAAGACCTTCTTCCTTCTACAAGTAGGTACTTTCCACCGCGGGCACTGCGGGCACATTATAAAAGTTTGGACTACTTCTCTCCTCCTGGGTGGGTTGTGACTGGCGCAGTCACACAGCCTACTATACAAGCCATATCGATATGGACGGGAAGAGGGAGTTGCGCCTGAGTATTACAGGAGCAGTGGTATCGCTGAGGTGCAAAGGGGACCAAGCTGAATACAGGCCATGCGCACCAGCGGTGAGAGCAGTGAGTGGATATTGACTGAAGATTGACAGACTGTCAATGCACTCGATACGCCTGGGCGGCAAATCCGTGCAGTTCGCGTTTCTGATCAGCCCAGACATAGAACAAAAAATATTGGAGGCAGATATTTCCAAGGGCACAGATTCCGTCCCGAAGCGGGTAAAGCTGGTGACTAAGTATGGCGCAATCAGGTTTGAAGATTATCCAGGCGCTGCCATGAGTGAGCCTCGTGTCCGAAAGCTCCCGACTTGTAACATGCCCTCAGTAAGGTCCGTGGTCGGGGAATAATCCGCGCTGTTCACGGGCAATGAAGATGCGTTTGATGAGTGAGCCTCGTGTCCGAAAGCTCCCGTCTTGTGACGTGCCCTCAGTAAGGTCCGTAATCGAGGAATAATCCGAGCTTTTCACGGGCAATGACGATGCGTTTAGCTCCTGCCCGTAGATTGAACATGAAATTCCCCTCCCGTCAGAACGGCTTCGACCTTGTGGCCCACATCCATCGCCGCATATTTAGAGAGGAGGTCCAAAAACAGATTCAAGAGATGCTAAAGAATGGCACAATCGGAGAAGCCAATAGTGTCTACAACTCCGCAGTTGTGCTCGTAAGAAAGGCGAACAGGAAACATGGGTTTTGCATAGAGTTACGGCGCCTGAATGAACTGACCGTAAACCGGATTGTGGATGTGCCTTTGGTTGCGGAGATTTTCGATTCCATCCAGCATTCCCGATATTTCAATGTGTTCCGGATACTGGTAACTATCTATCAAGGCGGAGGACCGAGAGAAAACGGCATTCACGGTTAGGGACACCGATAATCAATTTGGAAGTACGCCGTTTGGCTTGTCCGGGGCACTATTTACATTCCGGTGATTCGTGCTTCGTTTAACGAAGAGACTTCAGAATGTTGCCATGTACAGAAGCGATATTGTTGTGCACAGCTATTTGGAACCAGAGCACGCAGTTCACTTGTAAGCTGTTTTGAAGCGGATCCGGGAATCTGGCCGGCGGATAAATGAAGACAAGACACAGCTCGTTCGGTGTTCGATGACGCGTTAAGTGGGTCATGGAGAAGTAATCCCACCGCGTAACAATTGGCAAAGACCGAGGATTGTGCTGTTCCCAATTCAAAGTGGTCCCTACAGCAGTTTCTTGGACGAGCAGCATACTTCAGCCGATTTGTAAAGGAATTTAACACGATCTCTGCAACACTGTACGACTTGCTTGGGCAAAATCGGAAATTTGAATGGACTGAAGAAGCACATGAAGCTTTTGAGCGTGTCAAAGCGCGGATGTTGGATCAGCAACTGGCCCTCAAACTGCTCAGGGTAAGAGAGATGTTAACTGTTTCAACGTGCGCTAGTGATCGCGGTATCGGCACAGTCCCAAAGCGAGGGAATAGGGTAGTCGAATATGCCAGTCGTGTCCTGACCAACGCTGAACATAAGTACTCGTCCACTGAGAAGGAATGTTTAGTGATCCTCTGGGTCCTGGATAAATGGAGATCATATCTTCTTGGGCAACGTTTTCATGTCGAAACCGTCCAAAAAATCCCTGGAGTGGATCAGGAACACCAGAGATCCTCACGAAATGCTCGCGCGCTGGGCTCTCCGGTTGCAAGAGTACAACTTCACAATCCATCACGTGCCAGGGAAGGAGAACCACTTGGTTGATTGGCTGTCAAGACCAGTGGCTGAAGCTGAGACCCCCCAGGATCATGATTGGGGCTAATAGCCTCGTCGTCGAAATGGATCCCCAAGGGTTGGTGCAACTCCAACGGCAGGATCCGGTGTTACAAATTTTGCAGCCGCCTTGTTGGATCGGAGGAACATTGAGAACGGAGAGGGAGACAAGGAATCGGAAACGTTCCAGAATCACCTGGATCGACTGAGGCTGAATGAAGCCGGCATAATTTCTTGGCACGACACTGATTCGGAAATTGTGTTGCCCGCGATACCTCGCGTCTTGAGACGGAAAGTTATCTTTGAACACAATGAGATAATAATAATTATAAGGCTTACTCCCAAATGGTGGGTGGCATACCGTCTGGCATGATCATCGTTTTACAGTCAGAATGGAGCATGACCGAGGGATTTGTGGGGTGCGGATTGCACAAAACGAGGACAATGTCACAAACAGCGGGGAACACCCGATGATATAGCAATAATAGATTTTCCCAACTTGTTGGGAAAAATGGGCATGAGGTTCGTCTAGATCAAAGAGAGTCAGGTGACATGAACTAGAACTGAAGACAGTTGCTGGCCATGTGTGTCCTTGGGTGGTTTGGTAGGTGGCCGGAGTCACCACTGTGGTATACGGTGTCTGTCATTTTGCTCGATTCATATGTAGGCATTGGTGATGTACAAACTTGCTTACTGGGCCTTGGCTCATGAGCTTTATTTCCGTTTTCTATCCACAGAAATTGTCGTGAACACCTGCCTTCAGAGAATCACCGTCTCCTGATGTTTTCGTATCGTGCATCCTACAAAACGAGCAAAAGTGGAAATGGAGATGGAATAATTCAAATTGGGAGCACATGGCAAGTTTTGTCTCAAAAATGTGGTTTCGACTGAAAGTAAGCAGACTCACTGGTTGCACTGTTGTAGAGAAATCAGGTGCAGGGGGATAGGTTGGATGTGGGCAGGTTGCTAATACATAGGGCAACCCGAACTCCGTATACGGATTTGAACCTGTGCAACAGGCAATCCGAAATTACAGCAGAAAAGCCAGGGTGGCCAAATCTGAGCGAAAATTCATTAGGTACGGAATAGCTTATCCCCGAGACGCGGCCGGATAAGAACTGCTCAAAGTTGTGGCTACAGGCTTGGGTGGGCGAGGGGTTGCGGTCAAGATTCTGGAGAAAATAGTTGCGGGAGTGCCATCTCACTGGGTATGACAGTGCCATGCCATCATCGCACTGACATACTTCGGTTTATGGACAACCCCGTAACGGTCGTTAAAGGTCGGAGAAGGGATACGCAGTTCCGTGGTGAGACGCCGGTTCTTGGTGAGTAGGAGATTGACACAGGGAGTCATGCAGATGTAGGCTCACGAATAATGTCCGTTTTGTTGGAGGACCGTGTGAATGTAGATGAGGCACCAGCCAGTTTGAATGAATAACAGTTCTAAGGGGCGTTTGGGCTACTGCGGTCGAGGATTGAAGCTTGGGATGAGGGGCGACGAGAATGAAATAGAATGAAAGCAGTAGCGCATGGCAGGTGTTAG